>NC_089508.1:45578959-45879792 GCF_036850995.1 Saccopteryx leptura | reverse complement strand
TATTTTAAAGGGAACCCTTCTCTTACACACTGAACATGTAGAGGGAAACAGTGATAAAGATCGTGCAATCTGAATTTTTAGAACAAGAATATGCAATATAAAAATGTCAACCACGAGGATGTTCGCAAATGCTCTTGTCTAATACCATTAAGATGTAGCAGTTCTCATTTAAACATATTTATTCTCACATGTTTGGTACCCAGGAGCATAATGTAAGATAGTGGCTTCCAAACTCTGTTCCATGGCATGCTAATCCCCCAGAAGGCTCTGTGGAAAAAAACAGTTAAAGGACATTGAGAACTCCTACAAACTTTCCCCAGCATCCCCACACAAATACCAACCACCACAATCCAATGAATATTATTAGTATTTAAAACATTTTTTAAAAAACCTATATAATTTATTTCAAAACATGTTCTCCATCCTATGTGACCACAAAATCAATAATCACTATGATGCCTATGAGTATCATGAGGAACGAGTATTTCAAGGAATTATCTTTTAAAAAGCATTAGCACCCTGTGTAAAGATAGGTAACTGTTCACCAATCACAGCTTCATTCTTTAAAAAAGAGGCAAAGCCAGTGCTCTGCAAACTTATGAAACACAGCAACAATACAAGCTTATGTCAAAAGCAGATACATTAGTATTCAGTATTTTCCGTACTTAAAGTTCCTAAACTACCTTAGGTGAAAGATGAAACTAGATTATTTTCTGATACATTAAAAAATAAAAACTCTGAGAAAATTGAAGCAAGCACAGAACACAGCTCCTAGGCATAGCAGACAGGAAAGTACATCTGGTAATCTACGGAAGCGAATGTTAAGCTAAGGACACCCCGAAAAGAAAACCATTAGTAAGAGACGGGTAATTGGATGAGCCTGTACTTAGATGGGCAGGGTGACCTGCTGCCCATGTGGGTGGAATATAGGGTGGGATGTGGCGCCTTCACTGTGCAGCTTGTCTTGGTCCTCTCTCGTCTCAATCCCATACACGAAGCCAACACACAAGGAGGGTGACTGGCAGTAGGTCAAATGAGCTATTGGTGAAAACACTGGGTTGATTCATAACTGCGTAATTCACCAGCTCACACACATCTGTTATATAAGCTAAACTAGCTTGATAGAAAGGCCTTCTGAGAGCCCCGGAGGCGGGGCAAATCTGGTTTGAAAAAGGAACACAGGATGTGAGATGAAAGTCTCATGAGGGGAATTGGGAAGATGGAACGTTAACAAGAAAGGTAAGAATGTACAAATTTTTATTTCTAGACTTAATGAGCCAAGAGAAGGAAAACTCCACAAGCTGTTCCTGTGTGGCATACATAATTGGTACTGTAAAATGAGCAAATAAAATTATTATTTTTTTAAGTTGGGCTTTTTATCATGAAGGGTGGCTTTTACACATGGTTTTGGAGCACATGGTTGCTAGGAAATATGACAGGATGAGGAAACAGACTGTAAGTGATATTTGGGGTGTGTGCAAGATGATCTAATGTAACTAGATGTAACTAAATACATTTCATATCCCTGGTTGATTTGGCATCAGTTTTAAGTCCTTAATTTGAAATTTCCATAGGACACCTCTCTAATCTGGTTTTAGAATGTAAGACCTGATATTGATTCCTTTAAAACTCAGTGTCAACACAGTAGAGAGAGAACAATACAGCAAAATACAGATTAAAAAAAAAAAAAATCCATTGGGTGGTTTTATCAGGTCAAGATTTTTTTCATTGTTTCAGTTTTCTTAACAGGTGTGGTTTTACTATGAAGTAAAAATATCAAGTAATCTTCAGTGGCAAAGCTATGTACTGCTGCTGGTGGGTTCCCATTGCCTTCTTTCTTTCCCCAAATCTCTCTCTGCCCCAGCCCTGAATATTTCAGCAGAGTACTAAGCCAACAGCTGGAGAAATCAGATCAGCTGGCTTCTCTGGGTGCTACAAAAAATAATAACCACCAACATTACCACCACCACCACATCAGTAATGAAAATGAGATGCTGTCATTCCAGGCATCTTCTGTGTGAAATGTGCCTCAAACACTGACCTATATAGAGTTCTCCTTGGTGGCTTCATTGAATCCCAGAAGAGTCCTTGCTAAAGAGAAAAGTTTTTACTACTTTTTTTTTTCTGAAGTGAGAAGACAGACTCCTACATGTGCCTGACTGGGATCCACCTGGCATGCCCACTAGGGGGCGATGCTCTGACCATCTGGGGTGTTGCTCTGTTGCAACCAGAGCCATTCTAGTGCCTGAGGTGGAGGCCATGGAGCCATCCTCAGCGCCTGGGCCAACTTTGCTCCAATGGAGCCTTGGCTGCGGGAGAGGAAGAGAGAGAGAGAGAGATAAAGGAGAGGGGGAGGGGTGAAGAAGCAGATGGGTACTTCTCCTGTGTGCCCTGGCCAGGAATCAAACCTGGGACATCCACACACTGGGCCAACACTCTACTGCTGAGCCAACTGGCCAGGGCAATTTCTATTACTTTTGAATTGATTGGGTTTTAGAAGTGTGAGAGTATAATTGACTTGCGGATGAAAGAAGTATATATTGATTTGTATAATATTGGTTTGGGAATTATCATTAACTATAAAAAGAAGATCATAAAGAGGTATGTGTAGGATGAGCCCATTTTTGTTAAAATAAGTATTCTTTTTATCTTTGAAAAATGTATTGTTGGTTACAGGCTGCTAAAATGATAGTCTCAATGCATCAGTTTTAAAAATTTTTTAATTTAATTTTTCAGTTGCAGTTTACATTCAATATTATTTTGTATTAGTACCAGGTAAACAGCATAGTGGTTAGACAATCATATACTTTACTTGATGTGTCAATTTTAATTGAGGCATCAACAGGATAGATTGAGAGTATGAGACAGACCTCTATCATTTCTGACCAGTTTTACAATTCTAAGTTACTTGCCAAAGGTCCCCTCATTCACATCGAGAATATAAAGGGTTCAGGATAGTGAGAAAGTAGATCACTCATACACTTCTGGTGGGAAAGAGCTTGGAAGTTTCTTTAAAAACTAAACATATACTTACCATATTTTACTTCAAAAATTTTACTTCAGAGCATTTATCCTAGAGAAATAAAAACTTATGTCTGCACAAAAATCTATATGACTCTTCGCAGTTTATTTGCAATCATCAAAATATCCTTCAACAGATGGGTGGTTAAACAAACTATGTTATATCCACACCGCTGAATACTATTCAGCACCAAAAAAGAACACAATATTGATTCACGTAACAGCTTGGATGGATCTCAAGGGGATTATACTGAGTAAGAGAAAAAAAAAAAAAAAGACAATGTCAAACGATTACATATTATATGATTCTATTTATAGAACACTCTCAAAATGGTAAAATTATAGAAATGGAAATACCATTAGTGGTGGTCAGGGTTGGGGATGGTGGAGGGAAAGAAGGAATGTCCACGTGATGAGCAGATCATAATTATGGTGAAATAGTTCTGTCTCCTAACTGTGGTGATGTTTACAGAAATCTACTCGTGATAAAATGCCCAGAACTGTACTCACATGTATGAATGCCAAATTCCTGCTTTTGATATTGTGCTGTACATGGGTGTGACCATGGGAGGAAACTGCGTGAAAGGTACACCAGGCCTCTCTTGTGACTATAATTATTTCAAAATTAAAAATATATATATTTTTAAATCATGAGAAGTATAAACTCTAAAATAACAATGCTACAAACTATAAATCAATGTTGATCTCACAAGGAAGGGTAAAAAATATGAAGTAAAGAAAGAAATGTTAGTGAAAAATTAATTATCTAAATCATACATTTTCTCCTACTGGTAAAATTTTTAAAAGAATGTTCTAAGAAGATAATCCATTTTGGTTTTTTTAAATTTTTTATTTCATGGGTGCTACTCTTTAAAGTAAAAGTGTGTTTTTGAAATAATTTACTAACCCTTTTCCTTCAGAATTTTTTCAAGTCATAGCCAGTTCCATTGCAAAGGACCCTATACACATTTTTTAATTCTAGTGCCTTAATAGCTATACAACAAGTCATTATTATTCAGAACTATGCATTATAAGAAGCAAGAAATCTCACCCATTTCTTCTGCATATCATCAACTTACCCTCCTGAGCAAGAGTGCTCCCATCACTGAGGTCTGCGAACACTTTTCCCATTCATCCAAAGTGAACAATGACTTAAGTACAGAAGCAACATGTTATAAACAATTTCTTACAAAATAAGTCAAGTCACAAATTAAACCAAAGTACTTTACAGAATTTACTACAAAGTACCATCAAAACTACCTTTACTTGAGCTCTCTCCATATCCAGAGAGACAACTGGGAGTCCTCAGGCATGGTGGTGACTCTTTGCATGGCTCTTCACTTGACCCTTTGCATGGATGACACCCACTATCTTCCCACGCCTCCTGAAGCAGACCAATGGCGGTGCTCTAAAACCTCAGGCCAGTTTTGAAATTCTGAGTCATCACCCTCACCTACCTCTGATAAGTCAGCTACCAGATCAGAAGCTCCTCCAATGAATACCAAACCACTATGGGCTTTATTTATCATTTAAAGAAAAAATTATTGATTGATTTTAGAGAGAGATGGGAAGGGAGAGAGAAAAAAATATATGAATTTGTTGTTCCACTTACTCATACATTCCTTGATTCTTGCATGTGCTCCGACTGGGGGATTAAACCCACAAGTTGAATGTATCGGGGACAAAGCTCCAACCAACTGAACTACCCAGCCAGGGCCTACTCATCATGTTTAATAGTGGAAGGTAACAGAATATTGAGATTTCCCCAAGTTAGAAAGGAAGTTATTTCTAGAAAAACACTTTATGGGGGGATGGTACTGTACCATACTTCTAATGTGCACAAAACGGTTAATAATATTATTAAATGTGACACTTCTGTGTATTTTTGTATGTCAGCTTTAGGTCAAGCAGACTGCACCAGAAGTCTTTTTTAAGTTTGACAGACCCAGAGATTGATGGCAAGTTCAACGGCGCTTCTGCTTTACTTGGCTGCCAAGAGATTTTTGGTTGTCACACAGCAAACAGTGAATCTGATTGAAGAAATATTTATAGGATGAAACAATCAGTAGAGGAAAAAAAATCATGTAATTATCACTGACAATGAATCAAGCATGGTGAAAGCTATGAATGATTTAGGAAGGCACCTCAAGCATATGATGTTGTGTTCTCACACTTTGTGTCCATTTTTTGGTTGCTTCAGGGAGGACAGTAAATCTACTTCCTGATAGTCCATCTTGACTGGAAGCAGATGTCCCCAGATATTTGCTTTTAAACATACTAATTCATTGTAATAGAAACTTTAGTAGAATTTCAGCAATTGGGATGTGGAATTCAGAAATACGATGGGAAAGTTGCTCCTTAAGTAGAAGACATTTTCTGTTAGTGCTTAAGAATCTTGCTTTTTGATTAACTCCTATATTTTTTGTTTGTCCATTTTAAAGCCTGAGAACATCCTAAACATGTGAGATTTTTATTTAGAATGATTCCACGGGGAAAGGCAGGGCCAGCATTGACAGAGCAGTCCTCTGTGAGTGTATAAACTCTAAATTAGTAACAGCCATTAACTTGTTACATGAAGTTGGAGTTCTCTATGTCAGTATTTTAAAGTGAGGTATATTTATTCAATAGAATGGCCTAATGGACAAAGCTTGGCAAGAGATTCTGCTTGTCTAGAGCCTATTCCAGGGTCTACCCCTAAACCAGCTGTGTGACCATCCATGCAAGTCACATAACTCTTTTATACCTGTTTTTCTTTCACCTGTCAAGTGACGTGGCTAGATAACATTAATGATCCTCATAAAATTGCCAAGGATTATTCATTTAAAATTTAAATTGCCAGGGGTTATTTATTCAAACTCCTGAAAGAGCTATATGGCAGTGGGGATAAGAATAGAAATTTTGAAAAAAAGCAATGAAAGTTTGGATTAACCTCTATTAAAAGGGGGGCAGGGGAGTGAACTGACCAAGGATTGTGAAAAGACAGAGCTGGGTTGCTTAGGGGCCAGCCAAGAACGGGACTCTTTGGACTCCATCTCCATTAAGGTATAGTTTCTTTGCAATAGATCTCCACAAATAGTTTTCTTCTATGTCATGTCTACTATGT
Source organism: Saccopteryx leptura (assembly GCF_036850995.1). Classification (NCBI taxonomy): domain Eukaryota; kingdom Metazoa; phylum Chordata; class Mammalia; order Chiroptera; family Emballonuridae; genus Saccopteryx; species Saccopteryx leptura. The sequence goes on along the minus strand of NC_089508.1, from coordinate 45,873,668 downwards.
TTTGCTGACTGGAGAGCCAATATTAGATGAATGAGTGAAGACATTACATGGGGGTTGAGACCCTGGACTCATAACTTCTAAAGTACCTTTCAACTCAGAAATGCTGTCTTCCTATGAAACACAGGAATGGAGGTGCAAAGAGTTAAGAAAATGGAGATAAGAAAAAATCAATTTATTTTACATCAGAAGAATCAAGGAGGCTTCATGATGACAGGGGCTGAACCTTGACTTGTGCATGCCTTTTGATGGACAGGTCTAATTGTGTGTATCACAATCAACAAATAATTTCAGAAGCATGATCATCAACTCTTAAAGAATAGTCTGTACTGTAACTGTAGATTTTCTTGAATGGTGGGGATGAAGGTTTCATTTCACATAGTTCTTCACAAGTAGCTTTCTTTTTGTGTGTGACAGAGACAGAGAGAGAGAGAATCAGAGAGAAGAACAGATAGGGACAGACAGATGGGAAGAGAGAAAGATGAGATGCATCAATTCTTCATTGTGGCCCTTAGTTGTTCATTGATTGCTTTTTCATATGTTCCTTGACCAGGGGGCTACAGCAGAGCAAGTTACCCCTTGCTCAAGCCCACTAGACTCAACTTTGGACTCAAGACAGCAACCTTTGGCTCAAGCCAGTGACCATGGGGTTGTATTTATGATCCCACACTCAAGCCAGTGACCATGAACTCAAGTTGGTGAGCCCATGCTCAAGCCGGCAACCTCAGGGTTTCAAACCTGGGTCCTCTGCATCTCAGTCTGATGCTGTATCCACTGCACCACTGCCTGGTCAGGCTTCACAAGTAACTTTCTGAAACTCCTATTTAGACACATAGCTTTCTATTCTAAATCTACCACTCACAACAGCTACAACTTCTCTCCATCTCTCATCAGCATACTACTCTCTCCATGCCATTGTCCTCCAGCCCTGCCATCTAGGCAGAGAGGACCAGCATGCTTCCCCTCCTACCCTGCTGCTGCACAGATCTCTCTAGGAGCACCTGGGCATCCAGACACCCTGCCAAATCCTCCTTTTTCCCCACAGAGTTCTCATGACATGGGATTTACTTCTCAATTATCACCTTTCTCCTGAAATATTTAGAAGAATTTCTGGTGGAAAAAACCAACTCTTCAATGCAATATAATAATAACAATAATTAATAATAATAATAAAAACTTAAAGAGTCAAAAAAACACAGTTGCTTAAAACTAGAATAAATATACAGTATTGTAAATAAAACTGTACATGATCTGCTTGACCAGGCAGTGGTGCAGTGGATAGAGCATAGGACTGGGATGCGGAAGGCCCAGGTTCGAGACCCCGAGGTTGCCAGCTTGAGCACAGGCTCATCTGGTTTGAGCGAGGCTCACCAGCTTGAGCCCAAGGTCACTGGCTCAAGCAAGGAGTCACTCGGTCTGCTGTAGCCCCCCGGTCAAGGCACATAGGAGAAATCAATCAATGAACAACTAAGGTGCTGCAACAAAGAATTGATGCTTCTCATCTCTCTCCCTCTCTGTCCCTCTGTCTGTCCCTATCTGTCCCTCTGTCTTACTCTGTCACACAAAAAATAAACAAAAACAAAAACCTGTACATGATCTGTTGATAATTTGGTAGAGGAGATGGTTGAATAGAAAGACTCCTGTCATTTTTCCTTCACCACTGGCTGTGAGTCCTGTTTCCACTAACTCAGTTTAGCAGATGGATTGTCCTAGCTATTCTGAATATGTTGTGCATGTTCTGTACCACATCATCCTAGACATGAAGATACAATCCTTTACCTTCTCCTAAAACATTTGTGTGTAGAGAAGACTTCTCTGAGCATTTAGGGATAACAAGAAAGAAGCTATGTAAGAGACAACTCAACATTGAATACTCAACTTCACTGTTCTCAAAATTCCCTGGGTATTGACTACAACTCAACTCAGATTTCCTTGAAGGACAAAGGAAGACCTCAAATAGAAAAAAAAAAAGCCAAAAGAGGAAAGATGTAGAAGGATCAAGAATATAGAGTCATTTAACCTAAAAGACCCTGAGAGCAAGAAGCAAGATGAAGATTGACCATTTACTATATATTAAAGACTTTCAACCACATCAACTGCTTCTCCTTTCATTATCCTATAAAATCAAACTGCTCAGAGAAAAATATAATGAGACTTAACAGATATTTCTTTGAACTATATTATGCATCTATAAGTCCATTTTTTCAGTAGTAGTATTATAGTATGAAATTTAAGATCATTGATCTTCACACTGCTTTAGAAAATATGATGCAAAAAAAAAGGAAAAAGAAAAACCATCTCACAAATGTGCATAAGATCTAGAAGTATATTTACTTTAGACTTTACTACAGATCTGTCTTGTTTTCACTAGTTTTCTTTTTCTCTTTCAGTCTTTCCAAGTACACACACACACATATATTATGTTGTACGATAAATGTATAGATCAATTACTATTTCAAATAAGCCCATGGAGTTTTGAAAGAAATAAAAGGGATGGTTCCTATTTTGAGATTAGGGAAACTGAAGCACAGAGGGGTTAAATGCCTTCCTTACCGCAAGGTCACAGAGAGGATCTATGCCGTGGAGAGAGAGAAGGGGTCTTTCCTACTCTGTGTACTGTTTTATATGTTAACCATCACGCACATGCTAAGTCAATGGATGCTGGCACTTTACATAAATATATGATGATGCAGTGCTATATGTAATAAAAATCTGAAGCATGAAATGTGGAAGCAATTCAAGAAAACAGATCTCACATTTTTGCCTTTGTCAGAGTCAGAATCTGACATGCTCTGATTAAAATTCAACATCTGCAGGCATTTAAAATTAAAATATACAGGTATTCGTGTTTTCCTCCTTCCACAATGTTTTATTGCTGCTTTTTTTCATCTTAAATATTAAAAACATTACATTATTTTATTTCATATGTCGAACTTCATGTCTCAGTATATTACACATTGCCCTTTCACCCCGAGCTCTGGTTCAAATCCAGCTCTTAGCTGAGGAAATAAAAAACATCTGAAAATATTTTGTAGGCTCATCTCAAGGCCTAATGGACTACAGTTTACATTAACTTGACAAACACAACAAACAAACAGATTTGCCACAAATTAAAATGTTTATGTGAAAACATTCAGGAATGAACAGTATAGAAAGAGCTTCTCAGGCAGACCTAAAAGCTTTTTCTTATTTCACAGAGAATTTGAAACAAAGATGGAGAACAATCTGGGCTGCACCTGTCCCACCCAAAACAGGTGAATCAAGAACCTGGGTCGCAGAAATCGGCCTCCGCCATTTTGTGGCAGGAAAGCTGCAATTCGGAAGGACTTGGGGAGAGGGGGAAATCAAAGAAAACGACTCTCCTAGAAATTGCCGGCTATGTCATGTCACTCTTTTGTTCATGCAAAAATTATTCACTGAGGCGTGCACTGCGCTGCAACACTTTGCTCTGTCCTTTTTCATGGGTGCCTTTCAGCAGGTTGAGAAAATAAAGGTAACCTGGACTTAAAGACAATTCAAAGAAAAAGTCTGTTTATTCTCTTGAGGGCCAACTTTTATGAACGAGTTTATATTTCATGATTTAAAAACAAGGAGACAATAGTCCACTTAACGTTAAATCCCCAGGAGTTGAGGGTCGTGTGCTTTCAGAGGCACGGGGGTGAGCAGGTAGTGAGGGGCTGCAGGGACTGAAGAGGACATGCCCCATATACAGGCAAAGGCCGTGTAGTCCAAATAAAACATAGGGGCAGGCCACTGGTGTGTGGTCTCTGCTCCGCAGCTGCTCTAGGCCGCAATTGGATGATTATAGGACCACCAGTCTGATGGGTCTGGTCCCTGTCCTTTCCTCCAGAGCAGCTCCTCTCTCCCCATTGCCTCTTCTTCAGGAAACGAAACAATTGCAACTATAAAGGGGACAGATAATTCAAATCCTTAAGTCAGAAGTTCGAAGTGTCTAAAAATCCCTTGGGTAAGCTGTTAAATTGCATATTCCCAGGCCCACTCCTAGACATTCTGATTCTGAAGGTTTGACACAGGGCCCGGGAATGTGCATGTGAGGAGCATGTCTTGTGGTATGGATGCAGGAGGTTCAACAGCCACACTTCAGGGAAAACTAAGGATGCTGTAGCATGAACTTGACTCTTGTTCTCAATGGATTTATCAACATCTAGGGAAAGACCAACACAGTGGAAACACCCATACCTATTCTATCATTGCTTCCTAAGACTGGCATTCTAGGAAAGTCTCGCCGAGGACCAGCATTATCCTTGACAGAGGGTCTGATATGGCTAAGAAAATAGAGTATTTCAGGTGATGGGGAACCAGTAACTAGGTATATGCCAACCCAACTCTCTGTGACCTGGCCATTCACACCTTCCCCCAACTCCATTCTGAGTAGCACATCTCATTGTTTAATGTACTCCTTTGGCCAAATGTTCTTCCTCTCAAATCATCTGCATACATAACATTTGTAGCCACTTTTGCTTTTACTTCTTCATTCAACAGCAATAAGAAACATTAGGCTCTATCCTCAGAGAGTAGAGAACCATTGTGTATATGGTTCTCTGGCCATAATAAAGGCAATGCTAAATTCAAGTGTGCTCTGAATCAAGCTTTTGTATTAATTCTTCAATGGTTGAAATTCTAATTTATAATAACACTTTGAAATATCCTCCCTAGATCCTTTCAGTTTCTTAGTAGTATAGTTCAGAAATTCCCTCCTACCTATATATAAAATTTCTGCCAAGCCTCAAGTGGCCTTTTTCTTTTTCTTCTTGGCAAATACTTACAGACAGAGCTGCTCTCAGTATTCTAATTTGGTAGCATTAACTCTGCTACCATTACTGACATTCTACTTAAGGAAGGGAAATAATCATAAAAACCTTCTGTTTCACTTAATTTAGTGTTTGACAAGTCCCTTAAAGAATAACTGACATACTCTCAACAAGTGTCTTCAGTCCTGGCCTCATCGCCCCTGTCGCTGGAGTTTGTTGGTGAGCATCCGATGGCCTAGTAAATCCTTCTTTCCTGACTCGCAGATCCCAAACTAAGATTGTGTTGGATGGACAATATTAATCACGGGTTCTGACCTGATTCCTAAAGCAGGCACCTCAGTGATGGGAGAACAGTGCACTCATTTTCCATTGTTTCTTGCACTGTCTTTACCATGAGTGCCTTTTAGTCAAGGCTGGAAAGATGAGGAAAAATATTTTCCTCTATTTTGGAACTTAATGAGATCAACCCAAATTCAATTCATGAACTCAACTTAGTGCCACGTGACTATGACAAGACAATCAAGTGACTGAGGATGAGTTTCTCTAGTGGAGGCTGAAATGGGGATAATTGTGGGTTTTCCCCTGTTCGTACTATTTATTCTGGCAAGCACTCCCAAATCAAAAAATTGTATTTTTCTTAGGTTGGACATCACACTTTGGGCCAGTTACAATATGCAGATACATTTCACACTTTCTGTAAAGAGTTTTGTTATTAGAAATACCACAAAGTGGGGACAAATGTATGCTCTCTCAAAGAGTAATTTTTAAGGGTAAGATAAAAGGAATTTTTATTGCTAAAAGTTAATTCACATTTACTTACTTAACCAACACTCATGTATCGAGGCTCTGTTATTCCCACAGCACTGCAGTCTCTATTAAAAAGCATATAACGCTATAGTAAGACTTGTCCTTACTTTCTGAAAGTCTAAAACCTGGGTAAACAAGCAAGACTTACTGTGAGGAAACATTTCCAGTTCCAAGGTCCAGCACTGTGTATGCTTGGTCCACGACAGACATTTAATCATTTCTTACATGCACAGTAAGTGAACGTCAAACTGTAAATCCTACAAACCTGACAAGAGACAGCATGTGGCATTTCTTGAGCTCCTTTGACTAGGGGATTCAGCTGTCAGGAAGCCCCCAGGAAATCGTGTTCCACAGAACTCACTTTGGGAACTCGAGCTCAGACACACTTTATGGGAGAGGTGGAATTCCTAGTGGGTGTTGCTAGGAGCAAAGCATTAGATGGATGAGGGGGAAATCCAGGCAGAGAGAATACCAGAAAAATAAAGTAGAAGTCAAAATTAGCCTAGATCATGGGAGGTCAAAGACACTTACCCAAATGATTATAACTTAAAGCACTAGAGAGTTAACTGGGTTTTACAATATTGTGCCTGGCCGAATAGCACCTGTGTTAGCTGAAATAGACAGTGAAAGAGTGTGGTAAAGTTGTGACAGTGAAATAAGCACTTAGATTTATATTCTCTTGGAAAACTAGCAGTCAGTTAAACCGTGTTTGAGGTCCAGGGCACAGACCACCAAGCATAACAATTTCACAGTTCCCTTATTAGAAGCATCTGGAGAAATTATGTAGGGGGGGGGGTGGCAAGGATGGGAGAGGAACATGGGGAAAGTCTTAGTTCTTTCTTTTTCTTTTTTTCTTATATGAGAGGAGGGGAGATAGCGAGGCAGACTCCTTCATGTGTCCCGACCAAGATCCACCTGGCAACCTCATCTAAGGCTGATGTTCAAGTACTGAGCTATTTTTATCACCTGAGGCTGATGCACTTTAACTGAAGTATCCTCAGCATTGGGGGGCAAGCCACAGGCTTCAAGAAGGGAAGAGGGAGAGAAAGGCAAGAGGAAGAGGGGGAAAAGTAGATGGTTGCTTCTTCTGTGTGCCCTGACTGGGAATCAAACCCAGACATCTGCATGCCAGGCCAATGCTTTATCCACTGAGCCACTGGCCAGGGCCAAAAACCTTATTTTTATTCCTTTACTTAAAAAAAATCAAAAGATACTAACATGTAAGGTTCGAGGTGAAGTTCTTGTTTCTTCATGGATTTTTTTTTTTTTTTTTTTTTTTTGGTATCTCATAATGGTTTTCTAAAGACATGATCATTTCTTATATCTCCTTTACTTTTATTTTTTCTGGCTGCTTTTCTTCTGGAATGATTTTTCCAGAAAATTTAGGTTTGCAACAGGATTTTGATAACCTTTTCAGTCCTGCCTTTGATAGGCAACTAATTTGTCATGTGTGCTAAGTGAATTACTGATTCTTTCAATCTCCTCTTTTGCTATAAAGGGAGTGAACAAGAAGATGGTCTTTAAATTTTTCCTGTTCTTCCTACTAAAGATTAGTTTTCATGTTGAGACAAGGCCTGTCTGGTGAAGGAAATCCTTATCCATCCTAAGCCCTCTCTTGAGGATCAGTGCAACCCAGAGACAGCCCTTTTCTGTGCTGGTATCCTTTCTACACAGCACCCTTGCTGCACCCAGTCACTCTGGACGCTATGATGTTTTTACAGATAGATTTGTCTTTTCCATCAGAATTTGAAATGCTTGGTTGAAAGGCCATATGTTTTTCACTTTTGCTTACCTAATCCTGTTTCAGAATGTAACACCCAGAGGCAGTATGTCCTAGCAGTTAGGGCCATAAGCTCTTGCCCTGAGGAGGTAGGATCTTGGCTTAGCCAACTTACAGGTAGTATGGCCTTTGGACACCTGCATATGTTCTCTATGCCTCCATTTTTTTATCTATGAAATGAGGATAAAAACAATACTTATTACTTTGTGATGGAATTAAACAAGGCTAGAACACTTAGAACAATGATTTAAAATATTAGCTTCTTTTCAGGAAATGACAGATATTAGCTATTTATAAGAGTTTAAATAAAATAATAAGTTTACCAAAATAGAAAGTTACATGGGAATAGACTGATTATAGAGATATATATATTTAATGTGTGGGGACAACAAAGTCGAATATGACACCATCCATGCCAGTATGAAAATTATAGTCTATAAGAGAAATTAAGACATGCAAATGAGTAAATACAATACTAAATAGGATCTGATAAACACTCCATAAGAAGAAACAAAGTCTAGTGGGACTTTGGAGGAGAGGAGAGATGATTTCCAACAGAGGGGACCAGTAAAGGCTGCGTGTCTGAGTTTGATGTTCCTTTCAACTGTGTTTACACAGTATCTGTTCCATCATCTCCCCAGCTTTCTTCCCCCTGGAGATCAGTAGATTAACAAAAATCTTTCTGTAATTATAATAGCTAGAAATTGAGATTTAGAAAGTCAAATTTGCATTTTGTTTGGGCTAGTAACTTAAAGTTATCAAGTTCTGTTTTTCAAGTTACAGTTTTGAACAAGGACAGGGAATGGGTATTCCCAAAGGGTTTTCTGCTGTTTTGTGCAACCAGAAAACTGTGGCCGCCAGGCACCAGAGCCATATGCATGAGCGTAACACCAGGAGAGCAGCCAAGGCCCCCCTTGGGCTGCTTTCATTGTTTGTCTAAAGTGGATGTTTTTCCAAGCAAACTGCATTGTGTTCCAAAAGGAGATCCATCATACTTGTCTTGTGGTTACAGAGCAGGAATCAAAATGATGGGGCGATGGGTGCATGGGCCAAAGGGAAAGATACTTTAGATCAGAGGGTCCTCCTGTGCCAGGTCCTTTTCAAGAACAAGAAAATTTTTTGGAATAAAAATATAATGACAGACCTTGAAGGAACTCATCCGCAGGGTTTGACTCTCAGGGAGTTTTAGACACTTGGGAAACCCAACGCAGCCGCTGTGAATGTTCACCCAGACTACAAAGAGGGCAAGACTAGTCCAGTGATATAAAGACTTCTCAAACTCTGGAGCATTAAGTCATATTGTCGGAGTTTGGATGGTCCTGGGATATATATCCAGATTTTTCCAACCCCCACAATTATATGCACTCTTAATTGCATCAAGGTTTATTGTTAAGTATTTTTCTGAAAGTTAAAATGATAAATTCCTTGAAATTTGAGCCAAAAAATATATATCCTTAAAAGCTCTTTTTTTTTTTTCTGTGACTTTTCAATAGCTCTATATTTGAAATCATGATCCTTGTTTTCCAAGGTCCCAACATACTTGACTGGTTTCAAACGACCGAATCTGAGTCGAGTGCAGAATGTGAAGTACTCTCCTAGTACCATCCTTAAAGAATATCTCCAGGGTCTTCAGAGCGCACGAGCTCCACTCCTTCGTCTCTGACTCCCATCCTGTATCACGACAGGCTCTCTCACAGATTAATCTCAGGCACCGTCTCCCCAAACTGCTCCTACCACCATTTCAACAAATTCCTTATCCCACCTCTTCCTTCCTTTTTCTTTCCATTCTAGAAAGGATGAGCCTGTGTCTCCAGAAATATTGACCTCCATTACAATACTTTAGTTGTGAGTCTCTTCTCCTTATGGGAATTAGTCCTATATCCTCGACCTGACAGCACCTCCTTTTTGGACTTAGAACATAGATCTATATCTGTCTATTTCTTGAAAGGCTATAGTTTATCATCATCATCTATTTCATTATCTATCATTGATTAATGACCATATGCCAGGCACTGTGCTAAGAACTTTGTTATTATTTAAGCTTCAAAATAATATTATAAATTAAAAAATATTTCTGACCTTGCAAGCTAACCTTCAAAGCTCACCTCCTAGGATGGGTTAATTCTATTGTTTGCTTCTTTTGCTCAATCCTCTTTGCTTACTATGAGCTGCTTTCAGTTTTCATTTTAGTCTTCTAAAACCATTCCTACCAGTGTCTCCAGATAAAGGTGACCCCTCCCCAAAGACACACTTTTATCCCTACAGATCCTTGGACCACTTCACATTCCAATAAGCCATTATGCCTTGATTATTGCCTTATAAATCCTCAAAAGGTTTATTTCTAGATCCCCCTCCTTCTATACTGGCTCTATTGGGGTGTAAATTTGCTTCAATGGTTTAATTCCCACCAGAGATATTTGAACTGTCACTCAGGCCTAAGCACTCTTTCAAACTTTTCTTCAACCCAATAAGGCACTATTTTCCAAAGGTTGTACACAAACTTCTTTAGTATTCTTATATTTATATACATGAATTTTAGGAAAACATGTAAATTGTCCATCAAATTCAAGATTCCATGACTATTGCTGCTTAGGCACTATTTAGGATTTTTTAAATAATCAAAGAAATATTAATTAAATAGAGTGTGATCATACACAGAGAACAAAAATTGTGATAGTAATACCCAAGTTATGAATATAAACTGTTACAGAACCTTTTGCTCTGTTGTCAGAAAAGAAATGGCCCCCCAAATTCCTAATTATCTTCCCCTCTTTCTCTGTCTCTAAATTCTTTTACCTTACATATTATATTCAATGATCTCCTCTAACTTCTCAGGCATTGAAATCCACATCTCTCTTTTACTTCATTCTTTCTATCCAGTCTGTCTACAAGTACTGCCAGACTTTCTGTAACCATTTTTTCAATCCCATAGCCAAAACCCTAATCAATAAGTTATTGAAACATCTCCCCTTCACTTGTTGTCCAGCAAAAATTCTTTCAAAGCCATTTTTAAATTATACGCTTATTAAAAGCAACAATTTATACCTGCATATACAACTATTGTTCCCTCCCCAATCTCTGGTGCCATGGATATGGGGAGAGGACCATTTACAGAAAGACTTAATAGCTAGGGAGGTTCATTTGCAGGATAAGGCTGTCTCAAACTTCTGACAGTAATGTCAGAACAAGTCAAACTGTTGTCATTTCCCTAATGTATGTCCTCAGCTAATTTTCCAGTGCCTGTCTCCATCACACCTGTTGTCCACATCTGTCTCCTTAGTGACCTCTCCCTGCCCCACTGTTATCCACTATCAGTTCTATAAAGCTTAGCTTGATACTTCCCCTGACCAGTTCCTCCATACCCAACTGTCTACCAATCTTGGTCATCACGTTCTATGGTACCCCTACCGCATTGGATGTCCACTTTTCTAAAGTTGTTTCTTCCATCTCATGGTGATTTCTTTATCTGACATTTTTTTCCCCACAGTTCTCAGAGAAGGCTGTTTCTATCTGTAGTCTGCTTCAATTTTCTCCACCTCCCTATCTAGAGCTTCAAACCATGATTTGGTTCCACAACCATTCAGCAAACCCCTTTTAACTCTACTCTACCCACTTATACCATCCTCTTCATGAATTTTAGATTCCCACCCACCTAGTAATACCCTCTCATCCCTACGTGCTGTTAGAACCTGGTTGAGTTTTCCTTTCCATCTTATTCAAGGCCACTGCCTTTGATGACTTTGCTCATTCTTCTCAACCCTTCTGTCACATGACATAACTGACTCCAGCCTCCTTAATTCCAAGTCCTCCTTTGCTTTCTGGAACTCTTTATTCTGATTCTTCCTTTTTCTTTATTTTATTTTATTTCTTTTTACTGCAACCACTATTTTTCTGTCTTCTCTAGGTCTTCTTCCTTCTCTGTTCCCTCACTTCATGTGTCCTCTATGATTCTGTTCTTATTTATGTTTTTATCTTTGCACTCTAGAAATCTCATCTACTCCAATAAATTTACCCTGATAAAACTCTATATTGATAAATTCATAATTCTGACACTTTTACAAAGCTTGATTGTCATTTCCATTACTTGGCAAGCAGTTCTATCCAGATGTATTTTTGGCATCTCAATATAAAATGAATTCCCCCTTTCCCTCTTGGTTTCCCTATTTCTAATAAGGTACACTATCAAAGTTATACAAGTTCAAAAACTGCTGCTTTTTTTTTTCTCTCCCTGGATACATCTATCAGTTCCTGTCAATTGTTTTCTTGGTTTACCTTTCTACTGGTCTCTTTTCTTTTATGGTAAGGTGAATATTATTCCCATAAGATATCATTCTCTTCATTTTACAAGTACAAGTTTGGAGGCTGAGTTTTTTCCCCAGTGTTCCCTATCTAGTAAGTGATAGCTGGACAGGATTCCAATTCAGGTCAATTGTAGGCAAGAACCTGGATTTCTTCCTTTCATCAAATTGCTTCTTGAAAATAAGAATAATAGAAAATATGTGCAATTAGAAATAAGTGTTTCTACTTTTCATAATTCCTTTCTCTTTGATAAAAAGCTTATATTACTTAATTGAGTCCTTATTTCAAAACATCAACTCCCACTCTTTGACCTTGGCCACAGAAGAAAGGTGGGGAGGGCAGTGTCACGGTTCAGCCACCACCCTGTGACCACACCACCCTCAAGTCCACCTGCGGCCGGGTGGCTGCCCTGCCACGTGGGAGAGGAAGTGTCACCGGAGTGCCAAAACAGAAAGATGAAACACGGCTGGGACTTGTTGTGTGAGGCACCTAATAATTGTATACCGCAGATTCAGGTATGGATTCCACGAAAGAATCCAATAGGGCCATCAATAGGGCAGCTGTTGCAGCATCCAGTTCACCTTAATTTTAATGATTAGTCATGCAGTAAATGTTCTGGTTTAAAACAAAATTAAAAATCAACTTTACACACATATAAATTGCAGAAGCAACTTAGAGTGAGGTTGGGCCCTATCAACTTTGGAATATCGACTTTATTCACTTCCTAGCTCAACATACCAGAGGCATAACTTCAGGCAATTTGCCCATTCTGTGCCTAGCTTTCCTTATTGGTAGCAGTAGTGGTCACCTCCTGCAGTTATTGTGAGGTCTCCTGGAAACCTAGTGTGGGCAAAGTGTTTGGCAAATACTAAATGCTCAAATAGGCAACACAAATCATACATTTAACAGGTGAAAGACACCTACCATACAGGGAAAGGTCCTGGAAGATACACAGATAGGAAAATCCAAGTGTAGGAAACAGGGAGTTACCGACACACATTAATCAGCAATACCAGTATTATACGCACATATGTGATATGTGGGTCTGTTTATTCATTGTACAAAGTGAAGCATACAATTAGTTTTAACAAACATTTAGCAAGAATATACTAAGTGGCATGTGACAAATAAAATGTTTAACAGCCACTGTCTGACTATGTACTATGACTTGAGCTCCAATCGCCAAAGTACTTACAAATAAATAAGTTTAATTCAAATGAATCTAGTCACATGTGTGTGTAAAAAGTGTCATCTAATTTCATAACATAAATTCCAACTCATATCTGCACTTTATATGCCTGCCCCCAAGTCTGAATCCTGGCATCTTCTCCCATCATCTCTATCTGAGTTGGATGACTGTTCTTTCCTGCTAGGGGCCTTTGGGTCTCCCTCGGCATGCATTCAGTCAGCACCACCTTCTATTACAATAGCCATCCTTCTCACCTATCATTATAAATCATTTTTCCCTTCTTTTCTGAGCCAGTAAACTTTCCCATTTTCTTTTCTATTGGGTATAAGTGGACTGGCTTTAGCTCAGCAGTTCCTTTGAGTCAAGTTTGCTTGTTATTGGGTATAAGTGTCTACCAACTATCAACAGCCTCTGCTTGGTTTTAACCAACCTTCTTCTTAGTCCATTTGATCTTTTCCTTAACCGTTCACAAATACTGCCTACTCTACATCAAGTTACCCAATCTGACTTCTCAAATCAAAGATTTAAATCTTTCTCTTCCTCTACAAAATCCTCCAGAGATAAAGCAAAAATGAGATAAAGCTTTTTTCTCCCTCCAGTAACCTACTCAGACATCCAATTCACCTGAAACAAAAAACAATTCACTCAGCAGTCCACCAAAATACCGATTTTTAGTGGGCTCTTCTCTTCATTGCTACATCATTGCTTGTTTGTTGTACTGTCCTGTTAGGAAATTATCTGGGGAGACTATAACCTATCTTAGGAAGTGAGCATCAGACGCATTGTTTCTTCTCTAGTACCTTCCAATGCTGTGAGGCATGAAGTCACTCTCAGAGGCTAATAGTCATTTCTGCCAGCTTCTGAGTGGGGCCGAGAGGTGCGGACATGGCAGGAAGAAGAGATGGCATGAAATACTTGAGTATACTAAATATGCCTGAGTATCAGGCAAAGTTTTCCCCCAAAATATTCTCTCTTATAAAAAGAGTCATCTCATATTAAGTATTTGCCAAATATCTTATATCATGAGGACGCTCTCTCAGTTACTTTATTCTGAGCAAAAAAAATGCCACTAGATGGGGATTCATTAGATTGAAACAGCCTCAACCAATGTTAGTTTTGGAGGCGTGTAGCATTATCTGATATGAGCAGCTTTTTAAAAAGAAAAAAATACCATTGATTTAGTCATTATGCTTGGATATTTGACAATCTCACATGTTGGATATCATGTGAAATGACTTGCAAGGTTCAAAGTGGTTTTATTCTGAGAACCATGGAGAGATTTTTAAAAAAATCAAATATTATGCAAATGGTGTGTGTGGCTGGGATAAAATTTGCAGTGCAGTATTATACAGTCAGATTCAAAAAATGAAGTAGAAATGATGGCAACAGGTCTAGAAAACTGATTTCAACATGATGATGAAGTTTCTGCTATATCTCGGCTGTCTCCAAGATTCATGCAAAGAGCTCAAAAATTATGTTAGCTCAAAATATTAGTTCTAAAATAATATATCAGTTCCTACAAAATATGATTGCAAGTATATATGTGAGATTAGATTAATAAATTGAAGTTTATTGGTAAACATTTAACTCAATATCCATTATACTTACCATATTTAAGGCAGCCCAAAGGTATATTTGGGGATTATACCATGAGATAAATGATGTCTTACCATATACTAAGGTTGGCTTTGTGTTTGGGCATTCATGGAGTGTATGAATGCATGTAATGTGGGTATAGGTTGGTTTGGGTGGACAACCGGTTGAGGGACTGGCTCAGGATAAAAGATTAGTATATTTTCTCACTGTTTTACAGCAACCTCATAAGCGTGTGCTGTACTAAGAAAGACTGGGACACTCTGATCTAGAGGACAAGAACGAATTCATTTTAGTTCATGTTGTTCTAGTTCCAGAACTGCGAGTGCTCACTGATTATTCATTGAGAGTTAAGATGTGCCACGAGGCTGTTTACTGCAGCATCTTTCTAATTTGTTTCATAACACAAAAGAATGGAATCTGAAAGACACAAACGGTACAGAAATGTTCCGCATAGTAAAATCATGTGTGATACATATTTAACCCTGTCTATGAGTTCCTCTAGCATTTGTTGAAACCCACTGGTGGGCTTTTTCCTAGCTAAAAGGCCTTCTTTGGTTGAGAAATTTCAATATATAGTCACATTTTGAACTGCTGCCATCTAAAATTCTTGCATTAGGCTCATGGCTGTCTGTTCCACCAAGACAAATAAGAACTGGCCCAACCCCTCATTTGAGTGCATTGTTCATGGTGCTGAGCCATGATTTTCTATATCTGCCTGTCTTTGTGTTCACCTCAGGAAGGGTGAGCCTGGTTTATTGAGTTCTCATTTCTCACAAAGCAGCAACATCTGGAGGGCTGAGCAGCTTGTTGGCAGGTCCAGCCCAAAGGAATTCAGCCATGGTTCCGATTGGTTCTTATCATTAGGTGTCACTATGACAGCTTCAGAGACAGAAAAATAAATAGGCCAATTAAGCAATGCCAAGAACAGATTATTATATAGCCATCTCGGCTCTTTTTATTGTTATTCCAACAGCAGAAGTTTCAAGATTCAAATTATTCTCTGGCTTCTTCCCTCCCCCCCCCCCCCCACCCGCTGCAAATGAACCTTTTTCTATTTTCCAAGTGCCTTCCTTTAGAGTTAGAGGGTGGGACCTTTAAATAATAAATGTTTTTGTAGTGCCTTATGTAGTGCGTTAGCAAAATGAAAAAAACAGATGGACATGAACTCGAGCACTTTGTTGCAATGAAGCTACAGCCACCTGTTTATCTGCACCCAGCCTAAGAATGCTTTAGCAGCTCCTTTCTGCATATGAGACCCTCAGCAGGTGATGCAGACACTCATCTCACCCATCCATGCCCTGTGTGTTCCCAGAGGATGCAAGTATGGGAATCCTGCTATGAGACAACACATTCTTACGAAGTCAGCAAGGGGCCATACTTATTCACAATGGCCACTACACTCACAGGATTCATGTTTAGGTGACCAAGGCTTTCCCATTAGCAAAGATATAAGCCTACTGGAGAAACTCTAAAATTGATCTTCAAATACAAGCAACATCACATAGAGAACGAACAGTTCACTGATATTCTAAATTAACAGATACCTCATATGTTTTCATTCCAAATTATCAGAGAAAAACAAGTTGGTAACCATTTAAAGCATGAATTTTGCTTGCAAAATTGACTGTGAACAGTACTTGGCCATGGATGCCAGTGCCAGCATAATATCTAGCACATGGTAGGTATCCGGGCAATGTTGATCAAAGGAATGAGGTCTCTCCCAACTCAGAATATTAGCAAAGTGTTCCACATCACACATATGGCCTCTGCCACCCATTATGATGCCAAATGTGTGTGCATTATGGTGGGTGCTTTCATTCTTTCTGGTTTCAAGAATATCCCAACTACCTCAGGTAGGTAGATCCTTAGGGTTGAAGACCAAACCAATGACTTTTAATTCCAAATTACTGACACTCACAAATGTAAAGACAAGTAATAACTAATAACAGTAATCACAGCCATCACTTACTGAGTACTTACTCTATGCCAGACTGAGTTCTAGAAATCATGTCATGTAATCTCACCCCAACCTTAAAGGATAGATGTGATTATTATTCAAATTTTTCATACAAGAAAATTGGGACCTGGCCTCATTAAGTTACTTGTTTAAGGGGGCACAGGAAATAAGAGAGCCACATTTAAAACAGGTTTGTCTGACTCTAAACTGCTCTTTTGAAAATGGAATGGAGAACATACTCAAACAAATAATAGATGAGAACTTCCCAAGCCTGTGGAAAGAACTAAAGCCTCAAATTCAAGAAGCAAACAGAACACTGAGTTTTCTTAACCCCAACAAACCTACTCCAAGGCACATCATAATGAAATTGGCACAAACCAATGGCAAAGAAAAAATTCTCAAGGCAGCCAGGGAAAAGAAGAATACAACATATAAAGGAAGGCCCATTAGATTATCATCTGATTTCTCAACAGAAACTCTACAAGCTAGAAGAGAGTGGACCCCAATATTTAAAGTCCTGAAAGAGAGGAACTTTCAGCCACAAATACTATATCCATCAAAGCTATCCTTCAAATATGAAGGAGAAATAAAAACATTCACAGATACAGAAAAGATGAGGGAATTTATCATCAGAAAACCCCCCACTCCAGGAATTACTAAAGGGGGTTCTCCAATCAGATACAAAGAAAAAAAAAAAACAAAGCCACAAGTAAAAGTTCCAAGAAGAACACAATAAAACCAAATTTAAACTGTGACAATAACAAAAAGAAAGGGGGAGAAGAGGATGGAGATTAACAGTAGCAAAGGACAATGGAGTGCAAAAGTACTTACAAAATAGTGCACTACAATGAACAGGGTAAGAACCCTTTTCATTACTTAAAGGTAACCACCATTGAAAAAAACCACCACAGAAGCACATAATTTAAAAAAGATAGCAACAGAGGAAAGATGTATGGAATACAATCAAATAAAAACAAAAGATAGAAAGATGAAAGAGAAGGATCAAACAAGACACAAAACTAACAGAAAGCAAGATATAAAATGGCAATAGGGAACTCACAAGTGTCAATAATTACACTAAATGTAAACGGATTAAACTCACCAATAAAAAGGCACAGAGTAGCAGAATGGATTAAAAAAGAAAATCCAACTGTATGCTGCCTACCAAAAACTCATCTAAGTAACAAGGATAAAAACAAATTCAAAGTGAAAGGCTGGAAAACAATACTCCAAGCAAATAACATCCAAAAAAAAGCAGGCATAGCAATACTCATATCTGATAATGCTGACTACAAGACACCAAAAGTACTCAGAGACAAAAATGGCCATTTTATAATGGCTAAGGGGACACTGAATCAAGAAGACATAAAAATTCTTAATATATATGCACCAAACCAAGGAGCACCAAAATATATAAGACAGCTACTTATTGACCTTAAAACAAAAACTGACAAAAATACAATCATACTTGGAGACCTCAATACACCACTGACAGCTCTAGATCGGTCATCCAAACAGAGAATCAACAAAGATATAGTGGCCTTAAACAAAACACTAGAGCACCTGGATATGATAGACATCTACAGGACATTTCATCCCAAAGTGACTGAGTATACATTTTTCTCCAGTGTACATGGATCATTCTCAAGAATTGACCATATGTTGGGCCACAAAAACAACATCAGCAAATTCAGAAAAATCGAAGTTGTACCAAGCATATTTTCTGATCATAAAGCCTTGAAACTAGAATTCAACTGCAAAAAAGAGGAAAAAATTCCCACAAAAATATAGAAACTAGACAACATATTTTTAAAAAATGAATGGGTCAAAGAAGAAATAAGTGCAGAGATCAAAAGATATATACTGACAAATGAAAATGACAATACGACATATCAGAATCTATGGGATGCAGCAAAAGCAGTGATAAGAGGGAAGTTCATATCACTTCAGGCATATATGAACAAACAAGAGAGAGCCCAAGTGAACCACTTAACTTCCCACCTTAAGGAACTAGAAAAAGAAGAACAAAGACAACCCAAAACCAGCCGAAGAAAGGAGATAATAAAAATCAGAGCAGAAATAAATGAATTAGAGAACAGAAAAACTATAGAAAAAATTAATAGAACAAGGAGCTGGTTCTTTGAAAAGATCAACAAAATTGACAAACCCTTGGCCAGACTTACCAAGGAAAAAAGAGAAAGAACTCATATAAACAAAATCCAAAATGAAAGAGGAGAAATGACCACGGACACCGTAGATATACAAAGAATTATTGTAGAATACTATGAAAAACTTTATGCCACTAAATTCAACAACCTAGAAGAAATGGATAAATTCCTAGAACAATACAACCTTCCTAGACTGAGTCAAGAAGAAGCAGAAAGCCTAAACAGACCTATCAGTAGAGAAGAAATAGAAAAAACCATTAAAAACCTCCCCCAAAATAAAAGTCCAGGCCCTGACGGCTATACCAGCGAATTTTATCAAACATTCAAAGAAGACTTGGTTCCTATTCTACTGAAAGTCTTCCAAAAAATTGAAGAAGAAGCAATACTTCCAAACACATTTTATGAGGCCAACATAACCCTCATACCAAAACCAGGCAAGGATGGCACAAAAAAAGAAAACTACAGACCAATATCTCTAATGAATACAGATGCTAAAATACTAAACAAAATACTAGCAAATCGAATACAACAACATGTTAAAAAAATAATACATCATGATCAAGTGGGATTCATCCCAGAATCTCAAGGATGGTTCAACATACGTAAAACGGTTAACATAATACACCATATCAACAAAACAAAGAACAAAAACCACATGATCTTATCAATAGATGCAGAAAAGGCTTTCGATAAAATACAACACAATTTTATGTTTAAGACTCTCAACAAAATGGGTATAGAAGGAAAATATCTCAACATGATAAAGGCCATATATGATAAACCATCAGCTAACATCATATTAAATGGCACTAAACTGAAGGCTTTCCCCCTTAAATCAGGAACAAGACAGGGTTGTCCACTCTCTCCACTCTTATTTAATGTGGTACTAGAGGTTCTAGCCAGAGCAATCAGACAAGACAAAGAAATAAAAGGCATCCATATCAGAAAAGAAGAAGTAAAAATATCACTTTTTGCAGATGATATGATCTTATACATCGAAAACCCCAAAGAATCCACAAAAAGACTACTAGAAACAATAAGGCAATACAGTAAGGTCGCAGGATACAAAATTAACATACAGAAGTCAATAGCCTTTCTATATGCCAACAATGAAACATTTGAGAAAAAACTCAAAAGAAAAATCCCCTTCACGATTGCAACAAAAAAAATAAAATACCTAGGAATAAACATAAAGAATGTAAAGGACTTATATAATGAAAACTATAAACCATTGTTAAGGGAAATCGAAAAAGATATAATGAGATGGAAGAATATTCCTTGTTCTTGGTTAGGAAGAATAAATATAATCAAGATGGCCATATTACCCAAAGCAATATACAAATTTAATGCAATTCCCATCAAAATTCCAATGACATTTTTTAAGGAAATGGAACAAAAAATCATCAAATTTATATGGAACTATAAAAAACCCTGAATAGCCAAAGCAATCCTAAAGAAAAAGAATGAAGCTGGGGGCATTACAATACCTGACTTCAAACTATATTATAGGGCCACGACAATCAAAACAGCATGGTATTGGCAGAAAAATAGACACTCAGACCAATGGAACAGAATAGAAAGTCCAGAAATAAAACCACATATATATAGTCAAATAATTTTTGATAAAGGGGCCAACAACACACAATGGAGAAAAGAAAGCCTCTTCAATAAATGGTGCTGGGAAAACTGGAAAGCCACATGCAAAAGAATGAAACTGGACTAGTTTGTCTCCCTGTACTAAAATTAACTCAAAATCGATCAAAGATCTAAACATAAGACCTGAAACAATAAAGTACATAGAAGAAGACATAGGTACTAAACTCATGGACCTGGGTTTTAAAGAGCATTTTATGAATTTGACTGCAAAGGCAAGAGAAGTGAAGGCAAAAATTAATGAATGGGACTACATCAGACTAAGAAGTTTTTGCTCAGCAAGAGAAACTGATAACAAAATAAACAGACAGCCAACTAAATGGGAAATGATATTTTCAAACAACAGCTCAGATAAGGGCCTAATATCCAAAATATACAAAGAACTCATAAAACTAAACTGCTCTTTTAACCAAGTACTTGACAACCTCTCTTCCAACGTGGAGCTATTATCAATAAATCGTAATAAAGAGGATGGAGAGTATTTTTGGACGAGGAAAGAAAAGGAGAGTAATCTACACTGTGAGAATTATTACTGAAATTCTGGTGTTGAATACATGCTGAGGGAGAAAGCTATTGCCTGTTTCCATGACTGGGAATTATTTATCTTCACAGAACTGCTATCTAATCTCCAAACTCAACAATTAATAACTAGTGGCCTTAATTTTTATGATTAACATTCTTCCCTGGCATCTTTCTACAATTTTAGACTTATGAGTCTAAGTTACATGATGTCATTTTTACTCATTGGGCATAATTACTAAATTATAAAGGTCATAAATACATATTCTTATATTCTCCAAGTTACATGATGTCATCTTCATTTATTGGGCATAATTACTAAATTATAAAGACCATAAATCTACATCTGTAGTCTCCAAAAAATGGTTCTGTGAATTAAAAATTCACACCAGAACTCACCCACTGGCCCAAGATTCTCATACCTCTGTAGTCCTCTACAGAGAACCTTCAGAGATCTCTACAATTAGAATATCAAAAGCTAACCTTTTATCCCTATTTCAGATTTAAAGCTCCGATATCTAAAGGAACACATATCCAACATTTAAAAAAACTGATGAAGGTATTACATACATATTTTAACACATTTAATTATTCATAAAATACCAAGATACTTTATTTTTTAATAAGATTTTTCATGCAGAAATATTTTTCCACCTGACCTGTGGTGGCGCAGTGGATAAAGCGTTGACCTGGAATGCTGAGGTTGTTGGTTCAAAACCCTGGGCTTGCCCGGTCAAGGCACATATGGGAATTGAAGCTTCCTGCTCCTCCCCCCTTCTCTCTCTCTCTCTCCTCTAAAATGAATAAATAAAAAAAAAAAAAAGAAATATTTTTCCTTTACCAAGGCATAACATATCCATAACAGACATTCATACACTGTCACATTTCAAAGAACATCACTTATCTATTATCTCTGATGAAGACCATGCTCATAGAAGTTTCTTTTTTGCAGGCTTCTGCTGAGAAAGCTGTCTATGGAAGTAATTCCCACTATATTTAAGTGTCAATCTGATAGCAAGTTTGTGGAGACTATTTAGTGGTAGCTATCATCCCTATTGTCAAGACCAATAATGTGTTTTATCCAGATGAATCTAAATATAGGAAAAGATTCAGTGAAAGTATGTTTGTCAGTAATAACACAACAATTTAGAACAAGCTTTGGTAGGACCCTTGATCCTTGAATATTCATTTACAAAACCCAACTCCACAAATATCAAAGATCTGTTAAGAAGGCTAGAACACTGTCTGGTACTGTAAAGACAATAAAAATAAATAACATTATTCTTGCTTCTTTGGTTGGCACACAATAAATATGAAAGGCAAGATAAGTGTCATGACAGATTTGACTTTGAAGGAATAAAGGGTGACTACCACTAGTGGAACCAAGAAAGGATTTTTTTTTAAAGGTTACTTTTGAGATGAGCATTGAAGGATACATAGAATTCATTGTTGAAAAAAAAAAGCAAGAAAATGGGGCAGCACGTGGTCTAGAATTTGGCCTGTCAGTTGTAAATTTGGGATCACTCACTCCAGCAGTAGCAATAGAAGCCATGGAAGCTAGTCAATCATGAGGGAATGGGGTGTAGAGAAGATGACCTTATGTGGGCAAATGGGCAGGTGCCAGAGGATGGTAACAGGGGATAGAAGAAAAACATGTATGTGCTTTAGGATCACACAGACCTAGATTCAAACCCAGAGCCCATCTCTTAATAGCTGTTTGACTTTAAAGAGTCTTTTTTGAGAATTAAATAAGATACATATGGAAAGCAACTAGCACAATGCCTGCTACGAAGTATCATAAATATGAGTTAATTTTAGAAAGTATTTCTGGTATTACTACCCATTCCTTCTGATTATCTTTCTATTGTATTTTCAAGTTCATATTTTCAGAAATTCAATTTCCAAAAATGATAGGTATACATACTTTAATATTTATAGAAAAGAAATACCTGATTTTCAAAGACAGTGACACACACACAAAAAATCAATGATTGTTCAGGAAGGCCTTTAATTACCAATCAACTATAATCATCTGAAAAAGCATAGTCTCAAAGAGCTCATGAGGAATGGTGGGGCTCATGGCTCTACTTTCCAGAAGACCAGCCTCTGTCACAATACTCTACATGTAGTAATTAAAATAAAATGCATTCTTGAGCAGTCACACCAAAAGAATGAATCCACATGAAGCTGCAAAGTTGTGCCAGTCTTCTGCCTCCCCAACTACATAACTGAACAACACAGATTATTACTGCCCACCCACCACAAGCTCAACTGGTCCTAAGAAGGAAGATAAATAGCTCCCTTAAGTCACTGACACTTGAAACTCACCTATAAGAGTTGTTTGTTCCCATTAATAAACTCTAGTGGCTTGTAAGAGGACTCATGATTGTGCTAGAAATCAAGACATTCACAGATGAAAGAAAACTAAGAGAATCTGTCACCAGCCAGCTAACCAAAACCAATGATGGAAGAAAATTTGTTATCAGAAAGAAAATGATAAAAATAGGAATTTTGTAGCATTAAGAAGGAAGAAAAAATACAGTAAACAAAACTATGGATAAATATAACAGACTCTTCCTGAATTTTCTTAATTATATTTAATGTTAAAAGCAAAAATTAGAACATGGGCTGATGTGATTCTAAATTTATAGAGGAAATATTTAAGACAATTCCACTGTAAATATGGTAGTGTAAAGCGATGTAAAAGGAAATGATGTTTTTACACTTTATCTAAACTTGTAAAATGCTGACAGCTATAGACTTCAATGATAATTTATTTAAGATATACAACTGATATAAGATATACATATCAATTTAATATATCTCACTTATAAACTATATAAACTATAACTTTATGGGCCTTAAAACTTTTAGAAAAAAATTTTGAGTCTGACCAGGCAGTGGTGCAGTGGATAGAGCATTGGATTGGGACACAGAGGACCCAGGTTTGAAGCCCTGAGGTTGCTGGCTTGAGCGTAGGCTCATCTGACTTGAGCACGGGCTCACCAGCTTGAGCTCAGCATCACTGGCTTGAGCATGGGATCATAGACATGACCCCATGGTTGCTAGCTTGAGCCCAAAGATCACTAGTTTGAAGCTTAAAGTCACTGGCTTGAGCAAGGGGTCACTCACTCTGCTCTAGCAGTCAAGGCACATATGAGAAAGCAATCAATAAAAAACTAAGCTGCCGCAATGAAGAATTGATGCTTCTCATCTCTCTCCCTTTCTATTTGTCAGTCTGTATCTGTCCCTCTCTCTGATTCTCTGTCTCTGTCAAAAAGAAAAAGAAAAAATTTTGAGAACATAGAAATAGGCAAAGAGTTCTTACACTTGACACTAAGAGCATAATCTATGGGAAAAAATAGATGAAGTGGACCTTACCCAAAATAAAAACCTGGCCTGACCTGTGGTGGTGCAGTGGATAAAGCATCAAACTGGCACACTGAGGTTGCCAGTTAAAAACTCACGTTTGCCTGGTCAAAGCACATATGGCAGTTGATGCTACCTGCTTCTCCTCATCTTCTCTCTCTCTCACTCTCCTCTATAAAATGAATTAGTGGATGGATGGATGAAGATGATAGATAGATGATAGATAGATAGATAGATAGATAGATAGATAGATAGATAGATAGATACCTTTGCTCTGCTTGACACCTTATTGAGAAAATGGATAGACAAGCTACAAATAGGAGGCAATATTTGCAAATCACATATCCAACAAAAGATTAGGGGCTAGAAAATATAAAAAAACTTTCAAAACTCAACAGTAAAAGAAAAATTATAAAATGGACAAAAGACATTTTATCAGACATTTCATTAAAGAGAATATACAGATGGCAAATAAGCATATGAAAAGATGTTCAACTTCATTAGCCACTAGGGAAATGCAATCTAAACCACAATGAGATATCTATCACTACCCATCCATCAGAATGGCTGAAATAAGCAATACTGACAGCCCAAATGTCGACCAACTCTATGACTTATGTTATTCCTAACAAGAATGAACAATGGAACAGCCACTCTGCTAAACAGCTTGGCAGTCTATAAAAAAACTAAACATTCAACTATCATAGGACTTGGCAATTGTACTCTTGGGCATTTATCCCAAAGAAATGAAGACTTATGTTTACACACAAACCTATACACAAATGTTCATAGTACCTTTAATCGTAAGAGCCCCAAACTGAAAACAACACCGATGTCCGTCACTAGGTGAAAGGTTAAACAAACTTTGGTACATCCATACCAAGGAACATTACTCAGCAATAGAAAGGACTCAACTACTAATACATGCAAGAACTTAGATGAATGTCCAGCAAATTATATTCAGTAGGGAAAAAAAAGCTAATCTCCACAAATTACATATTGTAGGATTCCATTTATGTAACATTCTCAAAAGGACAAAATTATAGAAATCAATTAGTGGTCTCCAATGGTTTAGGATAGTGGGTGTGGCTATAAAAGGGCAAAGTGGTAGATTTCTGTGGTGATAGAAATGTTCTGTATCTTGACTGAATTCATGTCAAAATTTTGGTTGTGATATTGCACTATAATTTTGCAAGATGTTTTCATTGCAGAAACTGGGCAAAGTGTACTGTATTATTTCTTACAACTTCAGGTAAATTTATGATTTCAAAATTAATAATTTAAGTAAAAATACTTCTGGCTTAAGTTATTCTTCCATATTTAGATGAAATTCAGTAGGGAATCACTATATATTAATAGGCTATTTGGAAGATGGAAGGGAGAGAGGAAGAACAGAAGTAAAGAAACAAGGAAGAAAGGAAGGAAGGAAGGGAGGGAGGGAGGGAGGAAGGGAGGGAGGAAAGAAGGAAGGAAGGAAGGAAGGAAGGAAGGAAGGAAGGAAGGAAGGAAGGAAGGAAGGAAGGAAGGAAGGAAGGGTGGGAGGGAGGATGAGAGGGACAGAGGGAGGTTGAGACAGGAGAGATGAGAGGGAGGAAAGAGAAAAAATAAGAACACACCTTGCAAAAGATCATCACGCCTTTCTTCAGAACAGTCTGGGGAAAATGGATGCAGGAAGAACAGATAAGAAGTTCTAGTAGGGTTCTAGAAGGTGAAAGATGATATCTTTGAAAACAAATGAAATCGCTCCCTTCTCAACAAAGAGCATGAACTTACTCAATGTGAGTAAGAATTCCTCTTGGCATTAAGTCTCTCAAGAATTTCCCTTGGCATGAAATCCCTGGAGTGTCCCAGAAAAATTGATGGCCCACAGGGTATAATTTTGCAAACTTAAAAGTTAAAATGAAATCTCCTATCTGTTCCAGCACATGTGCGTCCTTGCAACATGATATTTATGATGTGAATTGGGCTGATTGAATCCATTTTAGGGTTCAAGGATTTGCATAAGCTAAAGATCCTGATTCTCAGGGAATGAAGAGCTTCATATTTCCTGGGCACAGTTAGTCTCACTTACAGCAATAGGAAGCTGTTAGTGATAAGGAAAATTTGGCACTGGGAGTGTGGGGGCGCCAGGGTTAGCTGGGCACCACTGAGTGTCAACCTGAACACAGGACTTCTCAACTCTGATTCCATGAAGCCTCATTCTGAGCCCCTACCTGGGACTCGTATACACAGGTGGTACTTACAAGAAAGTTTGACATGAGAAGTTTCTCAAAGTTAGTAAACACAGCAATGATGGATGCTAGAGATAGGGTAAACCTCATCATGGAATCTGGAGGCAGGCAACATTCTGCTAGAGACTAAAAAAGAAATAGTAAATGAAGCAGTGAATTAGACTTGATGCTGAAACCTAAGATCATTACATACGCCAAGCCTGAACTCTTATCCAAATTTTTTCAAAGTAAAACACAATAGAAAAAATTATCCTCCTGAAAATACAGCTCCGGTAGACCCTCTGTCACCTAATGGCAAAAACCTAGGACCCCAAAACAAACACATCAACTTTAAAAGGAGACAAAGAAAGCTCCGTGCAGTATATTATCTTCATTCTGGGCAACTCCCGTTGCACTAGTTTTTGAATACTCTACAGACCTAGCAAATCTTTGGGTGAGGACTCTCCAACAAAGCTCGACTTGTCAGGCTGTTTACTCTTTATTAATATCACACTGGAATTACAGTATCAGGCCAAATAATGATGTAAAACCCAAACGGAGGAATGCTGCTAATTGCCAAATTTGTTACGGAATTATCACATTTTCTGTTTCAGTGCTAAGCTCTCACTGAATGAAAGCTCCCAAAAAGCCATAGATCAATGTCAGACACAAAGGTTTGAGGTAAAAAAATTTCAGAAAGCAAGCCTGTAAACTTGGGCATTAGATCTTTTAAAATAGACACCTTTGTGGGGAACAATCAATATAAACATATTTGCCATTGAGCATAATAATAAACTAATTTCTGTATATAAACTCCAAGGCATAATGGATGTAGAGACGGCAAAAAAAAAATCTGGTTCTTCTCTAAAGATTTGGGCAAGTCTGTTATTAAGATTCATTTCCATCTTGACCTTCAACCTGTCACTGCTTCCTTTCTGCCTTTCATGTTCTCTCACCTTGATGCAAGTCAAAATACTGTCTTGCTAGACTGCTGACATTTTATTTTAGGTAACTGTAGAGTTTAACTTTGCTCACCGCCATGCTTAACATATGGAAACAATTAATTCATTTTCTTAGCCATCATTAGGATAGGAATCCTAGATATTCTAAATGTAACTTCATCATAGATTTCCCCTAACTAATTACATAATATCTAACCCATTTTCTTAAAAGTAAAACTTGCTAGTTAAGAAATAAAGAATGGCATTGCTTATAATAAGCTCTGCCTTCTACACTGTAATTTAAACTGTACTGTTATGTATGGTGAAGGACTGAAAGTTTAGAGTTACTCCCCTTGGCAAACATTTTTTTTAAGGATTGCTTAAATAAGCAGTACAGAAACCAGATGTCATTTGGTAAGAGTATCTGAATGACCAAAAATTTGCTGTCTGGGTATTTTTTTTCCTTTATAAAAACAAGAAAAATTCTTTGGATTTATATCATATTTAGCAGCTGTGAAACAGTGCAAACATCTGTTTGTACCTATGGGGAGCTGACCCGTGGGGTCCTCATCTCTTAATCACCGAGCATCAAGCCAGTCTCACATGCACAGTTTATTGTTTTCTTTGCCGTTGCCTCCCGCACTTCAAAGTTTTCATACGCTCATGTTCTACTGGCAGAATGGAGGAACTAATCCATTCATTATAAGACCAGATGATTAGAATTTTTTGAGACATGATCACAGCATTCTCTCCACCCGGCCTGTGCCCAGAAACACATTCACATTTGCCTCTAAATTCATTTCGGAGTGTCTACGCTTACTCCAAATAATGCAAGATTTATGAGCTTCAAGCAAGATCATAGTAGCACATAGACTGGACTGTGGAAGGCCTACAGCCACCCTTTGGGGCCACAATCTTTAAAAAACGATTTTAAAACAATTTATTCCTTTTTATATGCATACAGACATTATTTTAGCTCTTATTTGTAGTTTTTTCTATTAGAATTTTGCAACTTTTTTTTTAAAAGAGCAATAATAACAAAAACAAAACAAATATTAAAAAAGCCTCCCCACACTTGCACACCCAGGGAATATCAGTTTCTAAAGGCCAACATTTTTACTGCACTTTATAAATAGGGAAAGTACGCTGAATTGGAATCGAAGCTTGCCAGGTCAAATCAGCTGCTTTATTTATACATTCTTTTTTTTACATCAAGTCTGCCAAATAAAGCATTCCTATTGCAAAAATGTAGGAATCGGCCTCATTTTTATATATTAAAAAATACTAATTAAAACAGTCTCATTATAATGACTTCCTTTACAAAAAAAAATGATATATGTTATTTATGAGGCTAACCCATCCTAAAACATTCTCTATTAATAGGGTGATAAAAATGTTTCCATAACAATTGATTCTTGATCAATGACTGCCTTTCTTTGGAGGCATCCAGGCCTGTAACAGACATTCTCTACACTGCGTGCTGTTTGCATTGCACTTTGGAAACAAAGAGAAAGTCGTGTTATAGTTGTATTCTCACCATGTGAAATTCTACTTTATTGATTTCTCTGTTTCAAACATTCCAACTGCCCCCACAGGGTGGAGTGGGAGGAGAATGTACCCAACAAATTAAAGCCATAGGAATATCCAGGGATTTGAAGAAAGACGCTAAGGTAAAAACCACATGCACGACACCTCCCTTTATATCCTGCTGGGTTCAAAGCCCTTCTTGTAATTCGATGACACACTGAAGACTAGACCTTGGATTGGTCTCATCTTTATAAGCAGTGTGGTCTAATGTACATATTCTGAATCTGGGATCCATAAAGCAGACGAATTCCCAAGGTACCAATAGGTGTTTCTGGGAAAAGAAGAGTCCATGCTCAATTAAAGCTACAAAATATTTATAGGATGCCCCTCTTTTGGATAAAGACAAGGCTTATTGGCAAATTAAAAGCTCTGAGAACTACTGCAGGAAAGGCATCTTACATTGTTATTGTAAAAACATTAGATATCATTTAAGACATAAAAAGATGTAAAGAATAATAAAATAAACACATGTACACACCTGGCAGCTTGAGAAAGAAATATTACAAATACAACTGAAGCCTCTATATGTCTTTCCCTCATCATAGCCCTTTTATCTCTCAAAAGCGACAACATTCTGGATGTAGATTCTTTCTATGCATTTATTAATATATTTATTTTATTTTCATATATTCCTAAGCAATGAATAAGCTTTTTAAATGTTTTTTAGATTTTTCTAAGTAATGGTATAATAATCTAGGTATCTTTTGCTAATTCTTTTGGGGGGGCTCAACATTATGGTCATGAAACTTTTTTTTTTTGAGAGAGAGAGAGAGAAAGACTGGATAGAAGAGAGAGAGAGAGAGATGAGAAACTAAAGATGCTGCACTTTACTTGTTCATTGATTGCTTCTCATATGCGCCTTGACAGGGATGAGGGGTGTTCCAGCTGAGCCAGTGAACCCTTGCTTAAACCAGCAACCTTGAGCTCAAGCCAGTGACCTTGGGTTTCAAGCCAGCAACCCTTGGGCTCAAGCCACCGACCATAGGGTCATGTCTATGATCTCATGCTCAAGCCAAGCCAGTAACTCTGTGCTCAAGCTAGTGAGACCATGCTCAAGCCAACAACTTCAAGGTTTCAAACTTGGGTCTTCAGCGTTCCAGGTCAATGCTATATCCACTGTGCCACTGCCTGGTTAGGCTATATATATATATGAAACTTTAATATGTAATTCTAGTTGGTTTTCTTCACTGCTGAATATTTCATTGTATGAATACTCACAATTAACCCATCCAGTCTCTTGTTGAACATTTAGTCTGTTTTCTTCTTTTGGTTTTGTCAATTACAAACAGTATTGATATTGGTATATGAGTAAACAGAGTAACAAGATGGAAAAAATAGGCCAGAGACACCTTTAACGTGTGGAAATTTCACACACAATAGAGCTGACCTCTAAAGATTTGTCATCAAATAGCGCAGGAACAATTATTTATATATGTAAAAAAAATTAGATTCTTACCATACACCATATGTCCAAATCAGTTCCAGATATATATATATTATCAGTTTTAGGTATAGACTTAAAAGTAGAAAAAAAACCATTAAATCTCTAGTAAAAACTTTATGAGAATATATGGGAGTAGGAAGGAATTACTAAACTCAAACCTCAAAAACTTAAATGTTGAAAAAAATTTATAAATTAGTCTATAGTTTAATTTAAAACTTCTACTCATCAAAATCTACTGTAAAACATAGGAAATATAGTCAATAGTATTGTAATAACTATATATGGCATCAAATGGTGACAAGACTTCTCATGGTGATCACTTTGTAAGGTATATGAATATCAAATAATTATATTGTACACCTGAAACTAATATAATATTGTATGTCAATGATACTTTAATTAAAAAGTACAAAAAATATGCTATAAAATGTTAAAAAGACAAGGTCCAGAATGAAGAAAAATACTTACAAATTACATAACTCATAAAGGATTAGGATCCGATATATATATCTTTCAAAATACTCTAAACTTCATTTAAACCAGCATTTTAAAGTTTCTTTGACCCTTATTTAAAGGAACACCTATTGACATCTATGAAAAAATGATTCCATGGCTACAAAATATTTCTTATATTATGGCAGTGCATGAAAATCGTCAAAAACCTTAGCTTTGGTTTCTACTCAGCTCCTTTTTCTTCAGCCGTGTTACACAAAAACACTTCTTCCCTAAGGCCTTGGTGTTTAGCCTGTACAGTGGAATTAGCCCCATCCTCACTTCACAAAACTATTGAATAGCATGGAAATCTAGAAATTGAACTCACTATGATAGCTTGAGAGATCTGTAAACTCCTTGTGGTAATCTCTCAGATTGAACCTCACCAATGGTGGCAAGAGATATTTTCAGGGGTTGGCTAGCAAAAATCAATTCTGGAAAATTCTGTCTGAAAGATTTGCTATTATTATATAAATGTCTTTTCATGGTAATTGTTCTATTTCTCACCACCAAATACTACCATTGTAGATAGCAAAATACAAAAGACAAATGATGTCTGGGGCTGAAACTCAACAAGACTATGTTTTAAAATTTGATTATTTAACTGTTTCGTGAAATCCACACATTGACCACATGGACACAACAAAAAGATCATGGGAAATAATCTGCACAAGACTTTGAAACATACATAAAAGAAGTTAAAACAATTCTACCCATATTTACAACTCCAAAGTATTCCCCTTAACTGCGGGAAAACATTTCAACAAAGAGACTAATCTAATACAGTTTTATTCTTGCAGATTAACTCTATCATCTATGGAGATGCCATTCTTAACTGGGATTTGTATAGCGTTTCTCCTCTGTTCTGCCATCAAGAAAGAGATTACAAATGCTTACGTGGAAAACCATTTTATCTACAACACAAGAGTAGAGTTTTTCTTTGCATGTTAAAACATCTTTTTTTATCCTTTTAAAAATAGAAAGTGATATTTTATAATACCAAAGTAGAAAAGGAAATACAAAGGAACTGCTTATAATTCAGGCATTGGAGACCAATTAAAGAATTACAAGAAAGAATAAGCTTAGAAAAAGTGGTTGGCTTATTTTAAGTTCCATAAATTAAATTTAGAATTTTAATTTCCAGCAACATCACCAACTAGAATTCTGAGATGTTTTTGCTTTTTAAAATGGTGAATAAAATATACTAAATATTTTATTTAAAAAAAAAACAACTAAGGATGCCTAACCAGTTGGTGGGGCAGTGGATAGAGCATTGGCCTGGGATGCTGAGGACCCAGGTTTGAAACCCTAAGGTCACTGGCTTGAGCATGAGCCCACCAGTTTGACCACCAGGTCATCGGACTGCATGTGGGATCATAGACATGACCCCATGGTCACTGGCTTGAGCCCAAGGTCATTGGCTTGAGTCCAAGGTTGCTGGTTTGAGCAAGGGGTCACTCGCTCTGTTGTAGCCCCCCCACACACACACACACACCCTGTCAAGACACAAATGAGAAAGCAATCAATAAACAACTAAGGTGCTGCAACAAAGAATTGATGCTTCTCATCTCTCTCCCTTCCTGTCTATCTGTCCATCTCTATCTTTCTCTCTTTCTCTCTCTCTCTCATATGTGCTAAAAAGAAAAAGAAAAAACTAAGGAGCTACAAAAGTTAAAATTAAATAAGGATTCTTTGAGGTTAATGAGCACTAATAACTTTTATTGTAAGGATATCTACTAAAACTTGACCTTTCATTTTGATGACTTTTGAGAGATAACTCTGCACAGGTCTCTCTTGTTTCTACATGTTTAGTGAAAAGGGCATGAGCTACTTTTGTTT
Organism: Saccopteryx leptura; assembly: GCF_036850995.1. NCBI lineage: Eukaryota > Metazoa > Chordata > Mammalia > Chiroptera > Emballonuridae > Saccopteryx > Saccopteryx leptura. Next base: position 45,841,049 of record NC_089508.1, on the reverse strand, counting down.
TAAACTGAGCTTTCTAGAATGTCTGTCTACTGAGCAGACTTAGAAGATAGAGATAGTGTTTCTCTGCGGAGCAAGAGCAGGCATGCTTAAAGGGCCATTATAAATGATTTGGGTTCCCTAAGCTCAGAGTGTCTGTCTAATAATACACCCTACTAAGTGTATAGATGTCATCGGAAACCCCTTTATGTCATCTTTAAGGTTTGGAAACCAGTGCAAAATATGACACTCTGGCTACTCCTATTGGTCTAAAAAAGAAACCATTCTTCTTCTTTGACTCAGGTATTCTCAAGTCTTGTACCAGAATACATGAAATTTGATTGCTTAAAGGTAGGGTACAAGCAGGATCAAAATCTCAGGCCCTTCACAGTTCTTGACAATGGCTGCATAGGATGCAAGACATTTAAAAATAAATAAATATAAGCTCAGGGGGCGTTTAAGATTTTTAAAAAGCTGAGACTGCAAAGGACTACAATCTTCTAGAAATAAACCCACTGGGTAGAAGGGATACCAAGGAAACTTGGTACTAGATGAAAGAAGCAAAGAAGAATTCACCCATAAGAATTCATAACCATAAGCTTGCCATCACATGCATATTCAGACTAATTTTACCTATGTATGTAGTTCCAAAGAAACCATAAATAAAGAATTTAATTTGAAGGTCACTTAGCAATAACCCCTCTGTGACTGGCAGGTATATAAAAAATCATTATTAATCCGAGTCTTACAAATCTTCAATGTTTCAAAACTCAAAACACACCAGGAAACAGAGTATCATGTGAAAAAACAAGTAGATAAAACAGACGGCAAAATCAGACCCACAAAGATACAGTAATCATCACAAAATAGTAAATAAGTTTGTTTAATATGTTTAAATAAATAAAATAAAGATTATAAAATGTAAATGGAATGAAGAAATAATTTAAAAGTTTTCAAGCGTATTTGCAAAAGAAACAATAAAATAAATAAAAACAAACTAGGAGTAAAAATTCAACGGTGAAACAGACTGCACTAGAGATAACTATTAAATTGAAAGATAAATATTTAAAAATACAGACATGAGCAGCTTCAGGAAAAGGAAAATGTAAAAGAAAACCAGAAGAGTAAATGTAGGATAACTTGAGAAAATATAATACATGTCTAATTCCCAGAAATATCACAGACAGAATCAGGAACAAACAACTTCCAAGATACAATACTGTAACTGAGAAATTTCCAAAACTGTTGAAAGTTATCAGTTCCTGGATTCAAAAAGCCCAAAAAGTCACAAACAATTCAAAAACATACAGATATATACTTCTAGACACAGAATTGTGATACTTAATACAAAAGATAAAATATTTTCTTCAAATGAGCCATAAGAAAAGAAATATCTAAAAATAAATAACAATTAGATTGATAGCCCTTTCTTGTAAACGGCCACAATGTCACTGAACAGTGGAATGGTTTATCCAATGTAAATAACCCTCAATCTAAAATTTTACAGTCCACAAATTATCTTTTTTGAACAAAGAAAAAAAATAGATTTTTCTTAGATTTAGCAAAAACAAAAGCAGATTTGTTACCTTGTACTCTACAGACTTGACTAAAAAAATTTCTATATTGTTTATTTTAAGCAGAAGGAAAAACAATAGAAGGTGTGAGATATGACAGAATGTTGAGGAAAGATATTAATAAATAAGTGGGTAGATCTAAATCAATAGTTCTTAACCTAGAGCAATTTATTCCCTTCGGGCAACAGTGACAATATTTGAAGACACTTTTACTGTGACAGCTTGGGGACGGGTGATGCTATTGGCATCTAATGGATACAGGTTAGGCATTTCACTAAACAGCCTACTAGTTACAGAACAGCTCCTTAAAACAGATTTATCTGACCCAAAATGTTATGGTGCTAAGGTTGAGAAATGCTAAGAAATGCTCTAAATTGTCACTGTGTACAGCAGTATTAAAAATCTGTCTTGCAGCCCTGGCCGGTTGGCTCAGCGGTAGAGCGTCGGCCTGGCGTGCGGGGGACCTGGGTTCGATTCCCGGCCAGGGCACATAGGAGAAGCACCCATTTGCTTCTCCACCCTCCTCCTCCTTCCTCTGTCTCTCTCTTTCCCTCCCGCAGCCAAGGCTCCATTGGAGCAAAGATGGCCCGGGCGCTGGGGATGGCTCCTTGGCCTCTGCCCCAGGCCCTAGAGTGGCGCTGGTCACGGCAGAGCGACTCCCCGGAGGGGCAGAGCATCGCCCCCTGGTGGGCAGAGCGTCGCCCCTGGTGAGCGTGCTGGGTGGATCCCGGTCGGGTGCATGCGGGAGTCTGTCTGACTGTCTCTCCCCGTTTCCAGCTTCAGAAAAATACAAAAAACAAACAAACAAACAAAAACAACAATTAAAAATCTGTCTTGCAGGGTTAGAACTAAAATAGATGACAAAGATAAAGAATAAGTAGGGGGGATGGTGATTAAAATGTTCTAGGATCCTTGTCTGACATGGGAGGGAAAAAACTGATTAGCTGTCAGCTTTGGGAAGTTAAGTGACTATATTAAAATATTAAAAAAGAGATTACTAAATTACACTAAATTACATTAAAGTGTAATAAAAATTACACTTTAGAAGTCATTTTCTCTAAACTGGTAGAAGGAGGCTACAGAAGAGAATAAAGAGAAAAACAATAAAGAGGAAGTATCAAAGAAGAAAGAAAACCAAAAAAGAAAAAAAATGTGGAAAAAAGAGTAAGTAATATAGCAGAAATAAATATAAATGCATCAGTAATCAAAGTAACTATAAATAGACTAAAACTCTTCAGTTCAAAGAAAAAAATGCGTCAGTCTAGATTAAAAAGAATTCCAGATAAGCACTGTTTACCAGAGATACTCACAAACATTACGACACAGGAAGAAGGTATGCAAGGCGGCACTATCTTCACATAAAGGGTTTCTACAGCTATCCTGATAGTAGGCAAAATAGACTTAAGGCAAAAAACATTACTAAAGATTAAAAGGAAAGGCCACTTCATGAACAATAAAAAGTTCAACACATGATGAAGTTAATTCTAAAGTGTATTTTTTAAAAATAGGCAAAACTACAAAGCAATTTAACAAATCCATCATTATAGTGGATAATTTTTAATGCACCCCTTTCAGTAATTGAGACAGAAAGCAGACGTTAAATCGGTCAAGATCTGAAACCAGTTTTATAGACTAACTCACCCAAGTTTTTGAGAATAAATTCATTTTTATGCAAATTTGGAACACTTTTGTAAATGACCATATGTTACTGCAAGACATAACAAATTATTAAAGGGTTGGAATCACTTCCTACAATTAAAATAACATAAGAAATAATCACAGCCTGACCAGGTGGTGGTGCAGTGGATAGAGCGTAGGACTGGGATGTGGAGGACCCAGATTCAAGACCTCAAGGTCACCAGCTTGAGCACGGGCTCATCTGGTTTGAGCAAGACTCACCAGTGTGAGCTCAAGGTTTCTGGCTTGAGCAAGGGGTTACTCGCTCTGCTGTAGCACCCCCCCCCCCATCAAAATACATATGAGAAATCAATCAATGAACAACTAAAGAGCCGCAACAAAGAATTGATGTTTCTCATCTCCCTTCCTGTCTGTCTGTCCCTATCCGTCCTTCTCTCTGAGTCTCTCTGTCTCTGCTACACACACACACACAAAGAAACAATCACAAAAAAGTAGCTAATAAAACTTAATACATTTGTAAATTTTAAAACACTTTAAAATAACTCATTGATCAAAGTACAAAAAACAATGGGAATTAGAAAACAAAATGCTAAAAAATGTGGGACAAGGGTACAGTAGTACCTACAAAAACTGTATTGCCTAAAACAATATAAAAGAAAAATGGCTAAAAATTAAAAGTTGAAATAAATCAAAATAAGTCCAAAGAAAATCAAGAAGAATGTAAAGACAAGAACAGAAATTAATGAAATAGAAAACAAATATGTAACAGAGATATTTAATAAAGTTGAAAGTTGGTGCTTTAAAACAAACTCATGAAACTAGCAAAATTATAACAAGATTGATTAAGAAAAAAGTGTCTAATGTAATATTAGAAATGAAAATGGCAATATAACTGTAGATACTTAAGGAAAATAATTTTAAAAATTAACAAAGTTATGCTAAAAATGTAAATTTTTTATTAACCATTGTCACCCCAATAAATTCAATTAAAAATAAAAAAATTGAAAGGGAATATTGTAACAAAAATAATGTGACAGTGTAGATAATATACCTTATCTATAACAAAGAATAGATTATTATACACATTACAAATTCTTTTAAGAATAGCGAAAGAGGAAACTCTCCCCAACTCATTGCTTAAGGCTAATGTAGCTGTGACATCAAAATTAATATGGAGAGCATTTAAAAAAGCATATCACAGGCTAATCCCAGTAATACACAAAAATGTACAAATTGTAAGCAACAGATTAGCACCCAAATTGACAGTGTATAGAAATATATAGATTATAACCAAGTAGAGTTTAGTCCAGACATGAAAAGTTGGTTCAATATTAGAAAATCTATTAACATAATTTACTATATCAATAGCTTAGAAGAGGAACTATGTATGGTACCACATATGTCCTGTAAATATCAGAAAACACTTTGTAAATTCTATGATTGTCTAACCACTAGGCAGTATACTTTTAAAAAATACATAATAATATTCAGTGTAAACTGTCATTGAAAAATAACAAGGAGCAACCAAATGGCGCTGCAATTGGCCCACCATGTAAGCTGGAACGCCCACTAGTGGGCGGGAGGGACCACTGACCAGCACTGCAAAAGTGGGCAGTTTTTCTAAAAAGGTTCGCCATCACGGCTATAGATAAACATTGTAAGAAAGCTTGTTTCATTGCTTTGTTTTACTGCTATGCTTCCTCTCCTCCCCATTCCTCAGTCAGTATGTACTTTTTCCTTTAAAAGCTAGCCCCAAAACTGTGTTCCCCACTGCATTGATTTGAAAGGCTTTGGCCTCCGTGTGCTCCACGTGCTGGTATTAGGAACCCTTAATTTCTTAATTTGGCTAATTGTGTGTGTGGCAAGATGTTTGTTTCTCGCTGTTCAGATACAACAGTTTAGAAAAGCTTAGAAGAGGAAAAACATAACTCAATAGATGCAAAAAAATTTTTATAAAATTTAGCATAGATTTTTATGATTCAAAAAGCAGAAAGAGAATAAAACACTTTTAAACAAAAAATGACATACTTAACAGTGATCATTAAAATCTTCAAAACCAATACAAATATAGCCACTCCCATCTCATCAATTCAGCAGTGCACTGAAAAACCAAGACAGTGCAATATAACAAGAAAAAACATAAAAGAACAGGATCAGAAAGAGAAAATGATTGATACTGATTATAGATGATATGACTGTCTTCTTGGAAAACCGAAAAAATGTTTAAAATAAATTATGAGGATCAATAAGAAAGTTCAGTGAATTTTCTATATATAAAACGAAAATCAACTGAATTTCTAGAAACCAGCAATAAACTGAGGGAAAAAAAATACATCGTTTTCTAAACTGATGTTTACTACAAGCCTCAAAAATGATAAATTTTGCCTAGAAAAAAATGTCCAGGAATATATCTATCCAGATATATTCAAGACCGTAGGAGCAAACCATAAAAGGTTTGAAATACGTTAAATGGACCTATATAAATTAAAAGAGATATCACATTCGTGATGTAAAATAGGAACTTTTACCAACACTTGTGCTCCCTTCTCTCGTATAGAAGCTCACCTGAGTCACAGTAGAGAGAGAGGAAGCCACAGACAGAATGGAGGAAGCATCCTCTGTCTTTCTGAGAGAACATAAATGTTGGTAGAAGTTTCTATTTCATGGGCCAACAACACAGTGAGGAAAAACATTTCCACCTGCTGATAAAATTCTGGTTGGCCCACTTAGAACTTCTTTATTAGTTTTGTTTTCTCCCCACTATAGTTGATCTCCTAAATTTACCTGGCTGTTCACAGTGTGGGTCTCAAACCAGCATCACCTGAAAGCTTGTTAGAGAGGCAGAACCCTAGACTTAGTGAATCAGAATCAGCACTTCTGTCAGATCCTCTTCGGAGTTCCCTACATTCTAAACTTTGAGAAGCAGACCAAGACGATCTACTTGGCATAATGCTACTCTCACAATCCTTCTCATCAGGGAGAATCCTCTAAACTTACGCCATCAAATACAGAAGCCCCTAGCCACCTGTGGCCATGAAACATTTGAAATGCGCTCTGTATAAAACACACAGAGGATTTCAAAGACCTAATATACAAAAGCAAATGTAAAATACTTTATTTTGCATATTAATTACATGTTTAAATCATAATTTTTAGATGTATTGGGTTGAATAAAATATATTAATAAAGTTAATGTCACCTGTTTCTTCCTACTTTTTTTATTGTGGCTACCAGAAAGTTTAAAATTACACATGTGGCTTGCACTTTTGGCTTCCATTATATTTTTACTGGCTAGCGCTACTCCAAGCCCGGTTCTCTGCCTCCTGCTTGAAACTGTATGATTCACATCCCCATCCTCAGGCTAATTAGCGTCCTGGCTGCAATATCATCATAGTCACCCTTCGATATAACTAATAGCCCTCTAGTTACATGGACAAGTCTTTTGATCCTGGCCATCTCCATCAGGTTGCTGGCGCTCTGGTGAAATGTAAACTTTTTTTTTTTTTTTTTAGGAGTTTAGGTTTTACTCTGATTTAGAAAGAGCACATAAATGGGAGAAAGGGGATCCGGGCTCTGGTGCAGCCGATGCTTTTAACGTTCTCTATGACCTTGTCATGTCACTGAACCTCTTCTTTCACCCTTTTTAACTGAAAAGTGAGAAGTTTGAACTAGATAGTGTCTCCGATTCTGGATATCCCTAACACAAGCAACCTCTCAATTATCTGGTACACACTTTTACTGTCACTCCAATTAGATTGCAGACTCCTTGAAGGCAGGCATTTTAATCTTCCTTTTATGTATTTTTTTTTCAGCTCTATTGCGGTATAATTGACCAATATAATTGTAAGATATTTAAAGTATACAATATGATAATTCGATATACATATATATTGTGAAAGGATTCCCTTCTATCAAATTAATTAACACACCTGTTACTTCACATATTTATCTTTTTTCTTCTCTTTTGGTGAGAACATTTAAATTCTATTCTCTGAGCAAATGTTAATTATACAATGCAATCTTATGCACTATAGACATTATGTTAAACATTAGGCATTTTATCTGATAGTTCCATTTCCAGCTCCCAGTGATCTGATTGAACTTTGAGGATCTCAACAATTGTCCTTGATAAGGACTTCAATGCCAAAGGACAAACCATTTATTTGAGCAAATCCAAGCTTATGAAAAAAACTTGAGATCCTAAGAAAGACATAGAAATACAGGCATAACCCACAAGCTGTTGCATTTTGAGGTAAATCCTGCCTGCATATTTGTGTCCATGCATTTGTTTTTAAAAGTTTGGCCATTTGACTGTAACTTGAGGAGTCTTGGTTAAACATTTCTTTATGCAAAAACAAAGAATGTTGAGTAGTTAAATATTTTACCGCTGAGGCTAAAATTGGGTTATTTTTTTTTCTTCCTTTCTGAATGTTTAAGGTGGAAAACCAAGGGTAAATCTTCAAAAGATTTTCAGTCGTGGAAATTTCATCATCTATGAGAGAATAGTAGAAACCAATACCTTTGAATGGTTAATTAATTCAACAAACATGTATTAAGCATCTTCTACTATAACTGAGTCAGCATCTTTATGGAGGCTCTACAAAATATGGAGATGGATGGACAATGGAAGACCTGTCATTCCCTTTTCTTAAGCTTCTTATGACCTATTGAGGAAAACTGAGCATACAAACTGAAGAGGACTAAATGGAAATTTACACACTACAAAGTAATCAATAAATATCTATTGAGCTCCTATTACATGTACAGTGACAACAGATACTTATATGAACAAGGCTGATACCTGCACTCTCAACATATATTCAAATGCTAATAGCTCAAAGCAGGATCAGATTAGCTTGGATGTTCAAAGGTTTCAGGAACTGTTTGCAAAAAACAAAAGCCAGGAGAGGCTGGCTCAGAGCAGATGCCAGAAACTCCAGGTAGCAGAGCAGTTATCTCCTCCACCCGAGAAGCTGAGAGAGGAGAAACCACAGGAAGACGATTCAGTTATCTGAAGCCCTCCTGTAGACATGTGGTTTGTGGACCACCATTAAGGAACCACCTGGACATCTTGTTTTGGTGAATATTTCTCTGACCTACACCAGAGCCTTCACATCAGATCAGAACCTTTGAGGGGTGAGCTTCAGTATTCTGCACTTTGAATGCATTGCAGGTGATTTTTCTGTACTCTGAAGTTTCTGAACCAGTCACTAGATGAGAACAAGGACGTGAAGTTGATTCTAACCTGAATCAAAGACCCAGTTTTCCCATCTATCAAATAAAAGCAATAAATACTACCTACCTATAGTCTTGTTGTGAGGATCAAATAATTAACAATCTAAGATTATTAGGCATATAGTGGGTGCTCAATAAATGTAATAGAAATTATAATAAATTCATGAAGGTTCACTAACTAGAGCCAATGATAATATAGTATAACTTAAAATTTTTGTTAAGAGGGGCAGTTAAGAAAAATCCTCATGAAATGTGAATTGGCAAAGGAGACGCAATGAGGAAATTCGACAGAATATTTGAAAGGGTGGAGCCACAGGAACAAGAAGACAGCTTGACCCCGAAGGACATGCCCACTGTCTGCATGCCAGGCCACTCTCACATTAACTCAAAATATTCTTGTGACTACCCTAGGAAGTAGGAATTTAGTAGGACTTGAGCTGAAGGTCAACTAGGTTAAGTGTCCTGAGCAAAGGCACATGGCTAGGAAGTCACATGACACACATTAGGCCATAAATTGTGTTATAGTCAGATTGGCAGAATCCAACATATGAGGCACCAGCATGCTTTCCTTGAGACAGAGATGAACCAGGACAGTATCAGGTATATCCTGGAGTGAAGCCAAGTGTTGATACCAAAGGGTACACAGGTCTCCAGGCTCAGGAATGTGGGGTCAGCAATGAGTCTATCACCTATTCTCTCCAGAATCTTCCTTATGGCACCAATTTATTATTAATAACCATGGAGGTAGAGACATAGCAGATATTTATTTCTGCTGCATTTCTATAAGTGGGGCAATCTAAACCGTTGTTCTGTTACTCTGCAGTCATGATTTGCTATTAGTATGAAATGGAAACCCTTTGTTCTATAGTATTTTTGATTGAGGTGGGTAGGATTCAAAATCCAAATACAGAAACCAGAGCTCCGGAAGGCTCACAGTCTGCCCAAGGAGATCATAATGGATAGCTGTTGTGTTTGCCTGGCCAGTATCCAATCCATTACCACTTGTGTACTACCACACTGATTTTCATGTGGGTACCACTCCTCCACACCTAAGTCTTTGTGGTTCTGAGAGGGCTGATCTCCATTCTCAGAATCCAAGAATGGACACATTATCCAAACTTGCTCGATTAGCATATTCTATGCCTTTAGTAATAATCATTGGCTTAGGGATTACAAGTGAGCTGAATTGATCAAATCAAAAACTTATCTGAGAATTTGCACTGGAATATTGTGTGTGTGTGTGTGGGGGGGGGTCCTCCTGGGATTGAATTTGCCAAGTATTAGCTGAATTTTCCAGGGCATGCCTCATGGAAGTGTTATTTATACCTCTGAATCCTGGCCATGCCAAAATTCTTCTAGTTGTTTTATATAAACCAATAATTCTTTCTCTCCTTTTCCCTCCCCCCCCTCTTTCTCCCTCTCTTCACTTGAGCCTGTTTGAATTAATATTTTTATCACTTAGAAAAGAATTCCTAACTAATTGAGACCCATATGTATGATAACTGAAGGCCACTGAACTTTTCACCAATTTACACTTAAGAATTAATGGATTTTGTGAGCAGATATGAGAATTGGGATGAGGGAAGAAAAATTGTCCCTTAATCAAAGGGCAGGGCTAATGATATTAGGGGGAGAAAGATTTATAACATACATGCACACATATGTGTGCACACACGTACACACACAAACATGCACAACTAAGTGAAGTGAGAAATAATACCAGTAAGATTCAGCAGGAGAAAATCAAACCAGAATATGCACTCTTGCCCTTTCAGAGAAAGAGTGAGAGAACAGAGGCTTAGCAAACAAATATGTCCCTAAATGATCGAGGGCAGGAGGGAGAGAGGTAGAAGGGGCTATATATTTTTTTATATTAAGTGAGAGGTAGGGAGGCAGAAGGACAGACTCCTGCATGCACCCTGACCAGGATCCACCCGGCAAGCCCCTTACAAGGCGATGCTCTCTGTCCATGTGGGGCCGTTGCTCCATTGCTCAGTAACCAATCTATTTTAGCGCCTCAGGCAAAGCCTTGATCCCATCCTCAGTGCCCAGCACCAACTTGCTCAAATAAGCCATGGCTGCAGGAGAGGTGGAAGAGAGAGAGAGAGAGAGAGAGAGAGAGAGAGAGAGAAGTTGGGAGGGGTGGAGAAGCAGATAGTCACTTCTACTGTGTGCCCTGACCAAAAATCGAACCCAGGACTTCCACACACAGGGTGATTGATGCTCTACCACTAAGCCAACCTGCCAGGGCCAGGGGCTACATTTTAAAAGAGGTAAGGAAGCTATAATGGGAACAGAAATAGAGAAAGCATTTCATTATAGGACATATTTGGAATAATTTCAGCAATAAGAGGTATGAAATCTAGGATTTTGTTTCAACACTTAAATTAAGCATTTAATTCAGTCTGTTATTTAATAGACCAAGTTAGAAAATCTATGTGAAATGACCTTCACCAGGACACGTCCTATTCCCACACATATTAGAGGAGAGTTGGGAAGATAGCTGGCACCAATTCCTAAGGCCTGGATGCACTTATAATCAACACTCCATGCTGACTGACAAAAGTGAAAGCAACATAGGTATATAATTCCATTTAATACTAAAAAAATAACCTCTAAATAATCCTAGGCAAATAAATACTCTGTCTTCATAAATAGATTGTATAATTCTACCTGACTCGGTAATACCTTCTTTTAATTTTCTTCATGAGCAGCAATTCATAGATCATACAATTCTATGCATCTCTGCAGGTACCACACAATCAAATAAAAATAGATTAAATATGGAAAGAGTAAGAAGAGAAAGCCATTTATTTGGTTAATCCTCTCTAACCAGGAGTCTGATTTAGGGCCTAACATGAAATGCTTTATTCAGATTTAAAGGACAAGGACTTAACTACAAAAGAAAATACAAAAGAAAAGATTTTTTTAATCATTTTGTTTCTGTTTTGTTTTGTTGTATAGCATACATGCAGATGAGAGAGAGAGAGAGAGAGAGAGACTGATAGGAAGGGAGAGCAACTAGAAGCATCAGTTCTTCATTGGGGCTCTTTGGTTGTTCATTGATTGCTTCCTCATACATGCCTTGACTGTGGAGCTCCAGCCAAGCCAGTGACCCCTTGCTCAAGCCAGCAACCTTGGGCTCCAGCCAGCGCCCATGGAGTCATGTTTATGATCCCACGCTCAAGCCAGAGACCACATGCTCAAGCTGGTGAGCCCATGTTCATGCTAATCGACTTTGGGGTTTCAAACCTGGGTCCTCAGTGGCCTGCCGATGCTTTATCTACCGTGCCCCTGCCTGCTCAAGCAAAAGAAAAGATGTTGAAATTAAAAAGACAATATAAATAACTAAGTCAGAGAATGAAGATAAAAAGTGAAAGAACACAGTAGCACAGTGGTGAAATTTCATTATATTGCTTTCAAATTCTTAAACTCCAGGTATATTTGCTTTGTAAACTTAATAGTAACTCTAAGACAGTGGAAATGAATTTGTAATCATTCTAAATGACTGTATTAATTACTATGATATTATTTATGCAAATTAAGAGGTGGACATCAGTATAGGCCTTCCCAATGACTAATGGAGGAATAGACTATCATTGATTCCAGTGTATTCCACCTGTGCCTCTTCAAGCTCAAGTACCTATTGTGTCATGGTCGGGTGTTTAAACGGCGATGTTTATCTATTGCAGAGCTAGAACCACCTACAGCTCACTGCCATTCATACTACTCTAGTACAAAATTAAACCTAAAGGAACCTTTGCAAGAGCAAACTAATGTCTCCCTTTTGATTCATAATAGAGTTTGGTATTTTTGCCAATGAGGTAAAGCAAGAACTTTAAAACCAAACTGCCATGATTTTTGGAGTACACTAATATCAGCAATATACCTGTGAACCATATTTATACACAATATTAAAATCCCGAATAAGATGAGAAGAGGATTCTCTTCAAAATTGAATAAAACTGGCCCTGGCCAAGTGGCTCAGTGAATCAAACATCGTCCAGCAACATTAAGTTCGTGCATTGGGTCCCAGGCATCTAATCAATGAGCACGGGTTTGCTTCTCCTTTATTTCCCCTTCCCTCAATCAAGCAATGGAAAAATTGAATAAAACCAAGGTTCAACAAAGAAATTTTTATATTATTTATGGATTTATTAAGTAGTTCTACTGTAACATTTTTAAAATAATGTATATGTATTTTATTTTATTTTGTGTGGGCTTTTTAAAAATGGTGATTAGTAATAGTTTAATATTTTTATTACTGTTATTATAACATTTATACTATTTAAATAGTATTTTTTTTTCTTTAAAAATTTTAAAGCACTTGGTGGATAGCTTGTTGGAGCGACATCCAGAAGCACAGAGGTTGCTGATTCGATTCCTATTCAGGATACAGACAGGAACAACTCAATGTTCCTGTCTCTCTCTCTCTCTCTCTCTCTCTCTCTCTCCCCCCCCCAGACTTTCTCAAAAATAATAGAACAAAAGAATAAATGAATGCTGTGATTTCAATACATCTTCAATCTCATATTCACCCCTGCGTTTCTGGCTTTCTATTCAATCATCTGAGGCACTCTGCTTGGATGCTCCACAACCAAGTGCCTCCGTCCGCCTTCCAGGTTTAGCAGGCTCAGAGCCAGGCTGCCTGCCTTCTGTTCAGTCAGCTATTCCTCAGCTTTACCATGTGAAGAATGTGACTAATAAAATGGTTCTTACGTAACAGAACCAACAAGAGCATTAAAAGAGTGTTTGGCACATATGAAACGCTACATAAATGTTAGTAAGCGGATAAAATCTTCTGCAATGCCATGAGTACATCCTGCTTCCCTCCGTCCCAGTGGCTCATACCTCCCATTTTCTTTTATTTTCTTCCAAAGGCCGAACCAAGCTCTTTCTGGCCTCAGAGCTGTCTCTTTCTTTTTGCCTTTTCTGTCATTTCTTTCTCTATTTTTATGCACAGAGGTCACCAGTGACTTCCTGAAGTGATAGCAGTTTTTACAACATCCAAGTTTTTTGCACAATGACTTCTATCTTAATAGCGTTTAAGAGGGAAACAACGTGCTATCACCAAGGAAGGTACTGTCCTTGGATACCATTAATATAAATGCTCTAAGCAATCAGGAGTCATAGAAGGTTTTTTTTTTCTCTCTCTCTCTTTTTTTTTTTCTTTTTTTGTATTTTTCTGAAGCTGGAAATGGGGAGAGACAGTCAGACAGACTCCCGCATGCACCCGACCGGGATCCACCCGGCACGCCCACCAGGGGCGAAGCTCTGCCCACCAGGGGGCGATGCTCTGCCCCTCTGGGGCGTCGCTCTGCTGCGACCAGAGCCACTCTAGCGCCTGGGGCAGCGGCCAAGGAGCAATCCCCAGCGCCCCGGCCATCTTTGCTCCAATGGAGCCTCGGCTGCGGGAGGGGAAGAGAGAGACAGAGAGGAAGGAGGGGGGGGGGGGTGGAGAAGCAAATGGGCGCGTCTCCTATGTGCCCTGGCCGGGAATCGAACCTGGGTCCCCCGCACGCCAAGCCGATGCTCTACCACTGAGCCAACCGGCCAGGGCCAGGAGTCATAGAAGTTAATACAGTCAGGGATCCAAGTTCGGGATCCTCCACTCATTGGCCAGGATCTTCTGCCAGTCACTTAATTCCCATCCCCCAACCCCAGCATTGTTCTCTAAAACTAGGATCAAATTCATACCCACCCTCCAAAGTTGTTTAAAGCAGTGGTCCCCAACCTTTTTTGGGCCACGGACTGGTTTAATGTCAGAAAATATTTTCACGGACCGGCCTTTAGGGTGGGACGGATAAATGTATCGTGTGACTGAGACAAGCATCAAGAGTGAGTCTTAGATGGATGTAACAGAGAGAATCTGGACATTATTTAAAAATAAAACATCGTTCAGACTTAAATATAAATAAAATGGAAATAATGTAAGTTATTTATTCTTTCTCTGCGGACCAGTACCAAATGGCCCATGAACCAGTACCGGTCCACGGCCCGGGGGTTGGGGACTACTGGTTTAAAGTACTTCACAAGGCAGTGAATGTTGAAAGGCCTTCTACACCAAATGGGCTTATAACTTAGTAGTTACTATTTTTATTATTAATTTCTATTATTCTGTCCACAGGATAAGGACTAGCATTCAGGTATATTGTATCCCAAATCCCAGTTAAGCAGAAGTCTTTCTCTTGATAAGTGCGTTTTATTCTAGTTTGTTGCAGTCAATTCCTTTCATTGCAATCCCATGTGAAACAATGAAAAGTCATACCAGGTGTAAGGACTGTTCACACGTAGGTACTGTGTTGTCAGAGACGTGGGCTCTGTCCCACTAGACAGCTTGACAAAGGCCATCATTTCATAATAGGATCGGAATGTGTTAGGTATGTTTTCTTTCTGTAAAAATTTCCTCATACCTGACAGGAAAAGAATAAAAGAAAGAGAAAAGCAAAAAAGAAAATAGAAAAACAATATTCGAGGGCCTATGTGCCAGACATTTACGAAAAGAACCAAGCTTCCGCTACCCAAGAACTGGGCAGGGTGGCACCACCTAGGCAAAGTTACAGAAACTGGGGCCTATTTTAAATGTTTTACACTTAACCAATCAATGCCTTTCACAGGAAAAACAATCCAGAGCACTGTCAGTGTTAAGCCGTAAGATAATAATTTATTTTTTAAATATCAATTCCAAGTACACCCCAGGGCACATGGTCTGATAACAGATCACACATATAAAGGCCAGCAGTGAAAAACTTCGACTTCAGTTCTGTGTGTCCTGGCAACCATAGGCAGAGCCTCCCTTGGAGATCAGGTCAAAGGCCTAATTTGTGAGAGTGAGGCTTGAGCCCTCAGTGCAGGCTGGGCTGCCTCGCCCAGGATGGGCCCGGCTCAAGGCAGCGATTGTTGACCTAGCGTTTTGATGAAGCCATTCAATGTCAAACTTCCTTGTCAACAAATAAAACTACCATTTTTTCAAAAAACATAAAAGCAATATCCTCTACAAGTGTCAGATTCAGATCTTATATTTGAAAGAAAAAGAAAAAATTTGTTTGGTATGAAAATAAATCACAGTTTTTATGAATGGCCTAGCAGATCGCTAAAGAAATTTTTCTATAATTTTTGACTATATACTTCTTGATCATCCTTTCATATGCTGATGGAATTAATTGTACAGTGGGGGGATTCAGTGGGATTCAACTGGTTCATATGGGTTCCGCAGAACCAATCCCTAATTTTGTGTTGAGTTCAGCGAACTGGTTGTTAAAATGGCACTTGTAATCAAGGTTCTCTCTAAGGTGGGCACCTGGGCAGCCGCCCAATGTGGAAACCACACATTTACATTCCTTACTCTTTTTTAATGTTCATCTGCTCAACAGTGTATTCGAAGTGCCCATAATGATGTTCATTCTGTCAATAGGTGGAAAAAATTGCAAGTGAGGAAGCCAATCAAGAAGCAATATGGAAATATCTTAAATAACAGTTTTATTGCTTTTTTCAGGTGTTATTTAATATTTTTCATTAATATTTTAAAACACTTTCTTATAACAATCTAGTTTTGTATACCTCTTTTATTGTTCTTATTTAAGTATTAAATGCATGAAATAATAAAACTACTTTTGGTATATATTTTTTTATATTTAAAACAATCATTAGGGCAGAGAACCAGTTGTTAAATTATTTGGATCCCACCACTGGAATTGTAATATCAAACCTTAGGGAGAGAGATAAGAAAGATAATTCTTTCTTCTAGCATCATTAATCAAAATTTGTTTTTAATTATTGATTTTTTAGAAAAGTTACTGATAGCTACTGATAGTTTAGCCTTGCAATTTGTTAAAAGCACATTCTTAGGATTGTTGCCAAACTTGGGGGAACTTCGACCAGGTTTCAAGAGAGCAGTAAAGATGTCAAGGCCTCTCAAGTTTCTCTGTGCAGAGACCAATCTTACTCTCTGAATGAACAGAACTAGTAAATGAACTTATTATAATAATACATTATAAGTTTCATGTTATCATTGTTAACGTCTGTATTTTATTTTTACGTCAGTTAAAAATATAAATATTTTCCAATACATCTGTACAACTCAGTGATATGTTGAGATACGTAAGACATGTTTATTCTACAAACACAGTAATTCTGATAAAAAAACCCTTTGAAAATATTTCCAAAATACTTCTGAATATATCAAAACCATTATAAAAAATGTTTTCATTTATTAATTTATTATCAAGCATATTGCTGGCAGCAAAGAACTTCTGGTTTGATGAGGCGCTGATGAGAACTTAGTGATTCTCTTACAATCTTGGGTGCCCGGTGATTGGAAGCATTTTCCAGACTGACTTCTGGCTCCGTATATTTCAAACCGTGTTTCTCCGGCACCACCCACATACTTTCAGCGGCAGGATTTAGCGCACTCCCATGTTACCATGCAAGCTCTGGTCTTATGCTTTTGTGTAATAACGTTGGTGAGCCAAAGCCATGGATGATGAGAGGGAACCTGGAAGTAATTTCTACACTGAAACAGCCAGCTAAATAGCTCCTCGTGAATATGAGTGTAAATGATGTAAATAAAACCCTACGAACTAAAAGTCGGGTTTCCTTGTACAGAGGCCAATCTTACTCTTTGAACAGAAATAGTAAATAAACTTTTTATAATAATACATTATAAGTTTTATGTTATCATTGTCCAAGCCCAACTTGACTTTTCTGTAGACTGTTCTCCAAAAGGTCTGTGGCAACCCCAGGGCCACATGACATGAGTGAAAATGTGACAAGAGGAGGTGAAAAAGTGGATTAAAAAGCAGCCTTCATTAACTAAAGTTAAAATATCCTACATGCATACATTTTATAAAAGCAAATGACTCTATCTACATGTTATTAAGGCCCTCCAAGGGCTTTTTGAGGGGCCTGGAATTTTATGCTTCAACATTTGACAATAAATCTGCCTTGGTCTCTGATTTTTACTCCATCCCTAAACCTTCAACTTGATCATGGAGAATTTTCTTCTTTTAAAATTTTCTGTATTCTCTGAACACAGAACATGTTATTCTGTATGAATAAGCTTTAATTTTAAAATCAGAAAAAATAGCATAGATTTTTAGTCTTTTGGAATTGATCAAACTAGACTGTAAGTCTAATCCCCCAAACTCCATTTTGAAGAAATTTAATAATTAGTAAAATGTCTATATATAATGGACTACTGAGGAAACTACTAGAAATTTGAGGGTTTTCTGAGACATTTGGAGAATATGAGATCCTACTATGCTACAGAGATCCTCTTCCTAGTCCCACCTCCGCCCTGCCTAATGGATAATACATACCCACTCAACTAGGATTATAGAATTAAAAAGTCAACTTACAGGTGTTCATTCTATAACTTTTCAAACAAAAGGACAGAATGAATAATACCTCAATTAAATGAACACGTCTATTTACTGATTAAAAGCAAATGATACTGACAATTGTTGTTTCAGAGATGAATTCAAGATCTTGAGATATAGATGATACAAATAAATTCTCAGAAAGTGAGCAGCATCCTGATTTAGACCAAGGGTGCCCTTCTTCAGACTGGCAAATGTGGTGACACCTATGACTCCTTTTTCCATGTAGTTTGCCAGTCATTTGGGACCATATTTCCATACTGTCTGTTTCCCAGTCTTGTCACTCACCCATCCCTGATTTCATCCCTGGGATTAGCCTACCCCAGAGAAGAATAGGTTGGAGTTGGGGTAAAATTAAAAAATGGGGTAAATCTGATTCATGTATCTTTCATAATTAAAATAACTGTTTTTAAGGATTGCTTTTTAAAGTTGTCAAAATATTTCCATCTCAATGTCAGTGAATCAAATGGCTACATCCAAATATCAAAAATCCTAGTGAATGAAATTATGAAGCAAAAATCATGGAGGATTATGGATGTTTTGGTTAAATTCTAAAGGAATAAGTTTATCTCCATATTGCACAATATTTCTGGGTAGAACACCATAACACATATCTATAATTCTTCCTTATCATTCTGTAGAGCTTGTTTTATGGCTGTGTCTCAATAGCTATTTTTAATAGAACTGCATTTTAAAGAGCTTAAAAAGCATACTCTCTTCTTCCATTCCAACGTCAAAGTAGAAAATAAAACAGCCCATAATAAGTATTCCATTCTTGGGTGGTTTGGGACAGAAATTTTATCTTACTAGGAAAGGGCAGCCTACAAGTGCCAAAGGAGCATCTCCTGGTGATAGAAAGCTGAAGAAATCCCCGATTGTATCAAGGTGGGTAGCTAGACACTCATTCAGGCGTCCCCAAACTACGGTCAGTGGGCTGCATGCGGCCCTCTGAGGCCATTTATCCGGCCCCCTGCCACACTTCTGGAAGGGGCACCTCTTTCACTGGTGGTCAGTGAGAGGAGCACTGTATGTGGCAGCCCTCTAACGGTCTGAGGGACAGTGAACTGGCCCTCTGTGTAAAAAGTTTGGGACCCCTGCATATCATACATCCCTTCACTTCAGGGTAACTGCTGCCACGTCAGCACAGTGAAATCAGATAAAATGGAGCCACAAACCTTCCCTTGTCATCTGTGTCCTTAATCTGACCGTTATTGCAGTGAATGTCTCCAAAATTAGGTATTCATTCATTTATCCATCAAAGAGTAATAACTTCCCATGTGCTAGGAAATGAAGGCACCACATGGAATGAAACAGGTGTAGTTGTGGCCCTCATGAAGCCAACAGTTGAGCAGGGAAGATAGAAAGTAAACAAAATAGTACTCAAACAATTAATTAATCATAGACAGGAGTTTCCTCTGTTGCCAAGAACACTGGATTTGACTCTGTGAGTTGGAGAGGCAGACAATTGTTTGCCAAGAGCTCCAAGTCCATCCCCTTTCGCCATGAACCTAAGGCAAGGTTGCTTCCACTCTATACCCAAAAATTATCACAAAGGAGGGCCCAATATAACCTGGTAAGCTTGGATCACTATGGCCAACCCTTGTACAGCTGATCATAAGCCTACCCTCTGTGTTGGTGGCCAAGAAGACATGTTATCAGAAGAGTAAAGATGGGTAACTTTGCTGATCAAACCAAAACACAAAGGCTATAGGCCTATAGCCACATCTTTACAGGCCATCATGATCTGGGACTGGTTCTAAGAGCAAGCAGAAAGCCAGGGTAATGTTGTAAGTAAAAGAGTGATGTAATCAGATTTTTCAAATGCAGACTGCATTGTGAATAATAGTGTGGATGGCACCAAAACTAGAGGCAAAGAGAACAGTTAGAGGTTATTTTAGGCAAGAGATGATGATGCCTTGGTTTAGGGTGGTGACTTTGATGATGGAAAACAGTAGGTAAAGTCAAGAGCTATATCAGCAGGTGGCTGACTATGAAAAGATAATGAAAAGGGAGAGCTCAAGATAACTCACGGATTTCCAGCTTGAGCCACTAACTCAGCAAGTCTTAACCTAAAGACCCTATTCCCAAGATTCTGATTTAATTGGTTAAGGAGGGGCAGACAGACACAGGTATGTTTTCCATGCCTCTCAGATGGTTAAAATGTGAAGCCGGGTGAGAGAATCCATGAATCAGGTGAACAGGAGTTCCCAAGGGAGAAAACACCTGTTGAGGAGTCTGAGGGGAAATTCCATGGGTTTCCATTCTTACATGGGTTTTGTCAGAGGAGCCCCACTGATATATCCAGCTTAAAATTGGACATACAGGTCAAGATGGTAGAGAAAAGATCTAATTAGAGACAGGTGAAAGTGATTGACGTTTATATTGTAATAGAAGTTATGGCAGAATATGTAATTACCTAGGGAGAGAGTAAGAGGGGCCTGCAAAAACCCTTCATTAAAGATATAGGCTGATGAGTCAGCAAAGGAGACTATGAAGGAGTGCTGGTAAGTTAGAAGGAAACCAGGAGAATGGGGAGTTGCCAAAGTAAACGCAAGGGAATGTTTCAAGAAGAGAGTGTGTAAGTGGGTTGAAAGCTGTGTTTCATTTTGTCAGGACCTGGAACTCCACCCTCCTTCCAACAGTCTAACCTCTGGATTGATTTCGGGCCCTCTCCACGGTAAGTCTGTACTTCGGGAAGATAGCTACTAGCAAGGAATTATTCTAAAGGTCAAATTTAGGAGACTTGAATGCCTACTTTTTCAGAATTTGAAATATACTTACAATCCCAATTTAGATATTGAACATAAAAAGAACATTCTCTGCACACAGGCACTCATGACTTCTAGCACTTAGGCATACATTATATTTGCTTATTTGTGGGTTTAAAGTTGGCAAGAGTTGCAGTACTTAGGGTTCAGTAGCATTATTGTTGCCAAGCCAACCCAGGGTAAATCAAACTGAGTGAGTTCTCAAAACTTTGCCTCCTCTTTGGGCCCCTACCATTATGTACACAGATTTTTGTTACTATCATGGTATCTATACCGTTTAATTTTCTTTCTTTACATGTGTGTCTCCTGATTTCCCTGAGGGCAGGTAATAGTCTTTTATGAGCTTGTATTCCCAGCCCCTATCACAATGCCTAGCACTTGGTATGTACTGAATAAACGTTTGCTGAATGAATGGAAAGTTGCATGATTTTTCTCTGAGTTCTTGAACAGCCAATCTGGAAATTCCATCTCTAAGTATTCTTTCATCATAGACTGTAAAATACTGTTTAAATAAAGGATGTGGTTTATCCATGTTTAAGTTTTAGGTCAATTTTCTATGGAGTTAGTAAAATCTCGTTCCAATACAAATTATTTAATCCCTTGGTGCTTTGGGTTTTCTGTCTATAAAAGAAGAACAGCACCGCCAGCTTCCCTGGGAGCTGCACTGAGGATTGTCCAAGTAAGAACTCAGTTTGCCCATAAGAGGTACTCCTTGAGTTTGAGGACCCATTGATGGTCATTTCTGTCTTGTTCTCTCTCTGAGTATATTTTTGCTCAGATGCTATGAGAGGGTAACAGGTAACTCCTCCAGGTCTGTGTACAACTATTCCTGGATCAGTTGCTAACAGGCTAAATTTCATGACCAGTGGAAGATTCCCCAGGCAAACAGCTGGCTTACTCATGTCATTCTTTTCCACAGGGGTAATTTTTATGGAGGGCTCCAGCCCCTTCTGGGCTGGATAGCAAGCAAAGTATTGATGGCTGTAGGGCAGAGCGAGGCCAGCTGCAGCAAATATAGTCGAAACTCCCTTTAAGGTCATAACAGACTTGAACTAGTTCAGAGCTCATCTCCCCTTCAGTTCAAATCTCCTTTTCAGTTATTTTAAGGGTCTTTGGTGAAAAAAATCTATCAGAAAAGTAAGAGATTACCTCAACCAAGGGCAATTTTCCTGACTACCATGTAAATAATGCAATTTTATTTATTATAGGTCCACTTGACACATTGCACCTCGATGGACTAAGTGCTGATGACATGCCAGGCTTTTGGGTGGCATAACTTTCTCCAGTTTTACACATGCAGAGAGTGAGGCTCAGAGACATTAAAAAATCTGCCCTGTGCCCTTGTAGGTTGGCTCAGCAGTAGAGCATCAGCCTGGCGTGTGGAAGTCCCGGGTTTGATTCCTAACCAGGGCACACAGGAGAAGTACCCATCTGCTTCTCCACCCTTACCCCTCTCCTACCTCTCTCTATCTCTCTCTTCCCCTCCCACAGCCAAGGCTCCATTGGAGCAAAGTTGGCCCAGGCACTGAGGATGGCTTCATGACCTCCACCTCAGGTGCTAGAATGGCTCTGGATGAAACGGAGCAACGCCCCAGATGGGCAGATCATTGCCCCCTGGTGGGCATACTGGGTGGATCCCAGTCAGGCGCATGCGGCATGTGGGAGTCTGTCTGACTGCTTCCCTGCTTCTAACTTTGGAAAAATACAAAAAAAAAAATCTTCCCAGTGTCACACAGCTGGCAATAGGCAGGGACACCATACAAAACTCCAAACCCTCTGACTCCCAGCCCAGCCTCTTTTTTTTCTACAATTCATTGTTGCTTCATAGACACTCATCTTCTTTTTGTAGGTTTCCAATGTGCTTTCTTTTAAAGCTTAATTTCATCCTCAATTGGCTATTTGCAATCCCACCTCAGAGGATATACACATAGGTCTTCTTGTCATTTAAGATGATTTCTGAGGCAAAGACAAAAATAAAATTAAATGAAAGCAAGTATAATATTTACTTATCTGACCTGGAACATTCACATCTGTGATCATCTTTCTTCCTTCACTTTAAAAAGAAATCTAAGTCTCTTCTATATAGCTTTTCAGTTTCTTTTTTTTTCTATTTCTCACACCATATGCACACGATCTCATTAGATTTATCAATAATTTAGCCCTTTGAGTTTAAAATGAATAGCCAGTGTGTTGACTATTTCAGGAGGTACTTGACTCACGACCAGAAGACAGCAGCTCCTATTCCTGATAACGGCAAACAAGTCTGGGTTTCTTGTGATTTTAACATTATATCCAGGAGGATTTTAGAGGATTCTTAAATTGTCATCCACAAAGATCTGATCACTTCATGGGAACAACTAGAAATGAATAAAGGTCATGATGTGGTCCCTGGAGAAAGACAGTTCCATTTTCTCCGAGAGGTATTAGGCCGACTGCACAGCTAACATAAGAACACAAGTTAATCAGATTTCCTCTCGGGTTGTCAGTTCCAAATGGTTGGTGGTAGCTCCCTGAACTGCTGAGTTCAGCCAGATTCTGAGGCTGTGTCCAGGCCTTGTGACAAGAATGCTACGATTCATTTGTGATGTCTTCCTCAGGCGGCAGGGAGTAGTGGCAAGGCTGTGCACATGCCAGCACTCGCCACCCTGAGAGAAGGCAATGGCCCAAGTAACAATTCAAAGAAAAACTGAGCTCAGATGAGAGGTTTATCATTTGTATAATGGCAAGAGATCCATTTCACAAATTACCCCTCCAAGAAGACTTATCAATGTATTACAGAATTGTACCCCTGAAACGGGAAGTGGCGACTTTTATCACAGAGATGCAGATGAAAGTGAATTTGGAGGTAGGGAAATGACCTCTGGCTGGGACAGCCGGGGAAGGCTTCTCAGAGAAAACATTAGAGCCAGTTTACTGGGCAGAAAACCATGAGGAGATCATTCTGGTCATAGAGAAAAAGACAGGTATGGAAGGTATGGAATTAACAGCACAATCAGCTAACTGCAACTAGTTCACGGTCCCCAGAGCACAGAATGAGAGACAGGAGTAGGTGAAGGGTCCAAATCATGACAGGTCTGAAAGTCAATGAAGGTTTTTAAGCAGAGATGTGGCAGGAACAACTTTTTTGTTCAGTGCCATTGGTAGCATTGTAAAAACTGGATTGGAAAGAATGATGCTGGTTAGAAAATGACTACAATTGTCCAGGTAAAAATTATGAATACAGGCAAATTCAAGAAATGCTAAGAATTAAAATCATCAGGACTTAAAGACTGATGGGTTAGAGAAGAGGGAAAGTGAGGAAGAAAAGAGGCCTCGTTGATTCCCAGGTTTTAGGCATGGTCACATAATAGGGCCATTAATGGGCTGGAGACGCCAGGAGGAACGATGGGTTTTGGTTTCTCTGCATGCTTCCTCCAACTTCAGAAACTAAATCAGTAATGACCAATGGAGAGCATAAGCTTTAAAGTCAGAAATCAGGATTCAAGTCCACTGTTTTTCCTCCCATTCAAGAGTCACATAGTGTTGAATAAGTTAGTTAGGCTCTCTGGGCCTCAGTTCTCTACAGAAAAACTGAAATAATACTGCTATGCAGCTCATAGTCTGATGCTGAAGATTAGAATAGGTATACTTGGTACTTAGTACAACTCCTGCTACATAGTAAGAACTCAATACTGTTAGCTGTTTTTTTGAATCAGTGAATACATTGCTTTTTTTTCCTTTTCTTTTACACAAAGTAAACCATAGGATAAAAATGCATTTTAATCTCTTGGTCACATAAAATTCATTTGCTATTTTTATTTCACTGGCTTGAACCAAATTTCTGCTAAGGCACTAATGATACAACGCATAAAAACTGCTCTTGGGTTGGCTTCCAATCTAAGGACTTACTATTGGCTTCTTGACCAAAAAGTCTATATAGCCTCCTTGGAACCTGAGCCAGGGGAGCCCACACAGAATAGGGGATTAGGCTGTTCCCCTTGAATTGTGCTGGGATCAGGCCTAATCCAGTCAGTACCATGACTTGACTTTATACTTCCCTTCACACAGCTCTGCTAAGTGATCCCTAACAGTCATAAGCAATGGACAAAGTAGTTCAGTCCACGGAGTAGACAGTGGTATCCATAACATCCAGCGCAGGACTTGGCACAGGGCAGGTACTCAGTAAGTTTCGGCTAGATAAACATGTGCACTCCCTGCACTTCCTAGCCTGAGGAAGCAGCACGTGCCCCACGCTGATCCCTCAACCCTTCTTCCTTCTACCCAAGCATGTCCCCTAACCAGCATGAATTGTTCTTTTTTTTTTTTTTTCTGAAGCTGGAAACGGGAAGAGACAGTCAGACAGACTCCCGCATGCGCCCGACGGGGATCCACCCGGCACGCCCACCAGGGGCGATGCTCTGCCCACCAGGGGGCGATGCTCTGCCCCTCCGGGCGTCGCTCTGCCGCGACCAGAGCCACTCTAGCGCCTGGGGCAGAGGCCAAGGAGCCATCCCCAGCGCCCGGGCCATCTTTGCTCCAATGGAGCCTTGGCTGCGGGAGGGGAAGAGAGAGACAGAGAGGAAGGAGGGGGGGGGGTGGAGAAGCAAATGGGCGCTTCTCCTATGTGCCCTGGCTAGGAATCGAACCCGGGTCCCCCGCACGCCAGGCCGACGCTCTACCGCTGAGCCAACCGGCCAGGGCCATGAATTATTCTTTATAGACTTTTCAAAGCATAGGAATGAAGTGTTTAATCTGCCAATCATTAAGTGAAGACTATAAAATAAATATGAATTAGGAGACCAACGTAGATATGGGTAAATTCCTTCAAGTATACATTGATAAACTAAGATGATTTTGCCCTGGAGTGAGTCAGTAGATGAGCCATGTTTCTTTCTCAGGATGTGATTGTGTCCACCCAGACAATTCAAGACAGTATAAATTAGTAGAACTTATGGGTGCTTGCATTTTTCAAACCCATTGAAAAGAACCTAATTTAAGGATCTGTGATTTAATGAGCCTTTCAAGGCTGAAAACGTATCCCATTGAGATTTAAAACAGAAAATCGGTTTAAACTAGAAAAAAATAAAACAAAGCTAGTTTTGTGTTTCATGGACCCAGAAAGGTGCTAGAATTATTTACTGCTTTCTGGGCTTTGCATTATGACCAAATTGATATTTTCCAGGTTTTTCATTAACTTAAAATGTTCTGAGGTAAACACATCATTTGCCATGACTAAATTCAAGGCATTTCCACAGCTTCCTCTGAGCAGCAAAAAATTAGGTCAAGAGGTAAGAGTTCTGGTCTACCCCTTTGTGAAAGCGGCACTAGAGAAGGATACAGGTTTCTCCTAGCAGCGGGACTGAGTTCTAACAGCCACAGCAAGTTACAAGCAGAGTCACATGGTAAAATCTTCTGTCCAGAACTTTCTTACCTCCAACACCAGAATGCATTCCACCTTGTCTTAAAAATACCCCTAGCGGCCCCAAATTGCGAAAGAACATAGATTTGACCTGCCCACCTACTCACACCCACTGCATCAACCTTCCACAAGAGGCTCTACATGGGTAGAAGCGTCTACCACCTCTCTGGATAGTTCTAGGCAGATATAGATCCATGTTAATAGATATAGAGCTCTCAGAATTTGCTAGGATTTCAAATTTCCTTCCCAACATGAATTAGACTGATTAAAAAACAGCTAGTCTTTAAAGACAAATGGAAATTTAAAAATTAATAGAAAAGC
Organism: Saccopteryx leptura; assembly: GCF_036850995.1. NCBI lineage: Eukaryota > Metazoa > Chordata > Mammalia > Chiroptera > Emballonuridae > Saccopteryx > Saccopteryx leptura. Next base: position 45,814,762 of record NC_089508.1, on the reverse strand, counting down.
CAATTCAGTGTAACTTTTTCTTTCCACTCCCTATAGTCTACCTCTCAGGATCGGAGACAGGGGTATCTCTAGGGTGACACTCGACTGGGTTCAGAAACCCATCTGATAGCCAAACAGAAAATGTCATCAAACTGGCCCTCACTCGCCATCAATGTTAGAGGCCCAGTGGGTCACCAGCAGAGCCCTGAGTAAACTGTCAGGGGGAGGTAGTGAAGAATACTCAACAGGAAACAACTTTTTTTAAAACTCCTTTTCCAGGATCCCAGTATCTGATTTAGTATGCAGCTAAATTTTTTTTTTTTTTTTTTTTTTTTTTTTTTACAGAGGCAGAGATAGACAGGGACAGACAGACAGGAACGGAGAGAGATGAGAAGCATCAATCATCAGTTTCTCGTTGTGCGTTGTGACTTCTTAGTTGTTCATTGATTGCTTTCTCACATGTGCCTTGACCGTGGGCCTTCAGCAGACCGAGTAACCCCCTGCAGGAGCCAGCAACCTTGGGTCCAAGCCGGTGAGCTCTTTGCTCAAGCCAGATGAGCCCGCGCTCAAGCTGGCGACTTTGGGGTCTCGAACCTGGGTCCTTCCTCATCCCAGTCTGATGCGCTATCCACTGCGCCACCACCTGGTCAGGCAGTATGCAGCTAAATTTTGAATACTCACTTCTTGACCCATACAAGACTGAGCCACAAGCAGAGGTATTTGCTTATCTTATAATTTATCTTATAACCACATCCTCCACATTCACTTCAGACAAGGCCAGACCTTCACAAAGCTTGTCCAGAGTAGGACACTGCCCTGACATTTCAAGATATTAGTGTATAGTGACCAGTTAAAGTTCGCTAACATTGTCTGGTTCATATATGCAGATATAATCTCTCATAATATCAGTTAATAAAAAAAATAACATCACGGGAGGGGATTTGAAGATGGTGTTCTCCAAACCAGAAGGGCTAGCCACAGCGGCTGAGAAAAGTAAATTTTGTAGCCAGAAGCCAAATCTGGAGAACCGAGATGAACAGAACTCCTCACTGTTCTTGATGATTGGAAGGAACCAGCTATTTCCAAAGAGGACAATCCCAAAGGACTCTTAAAGGAGGGTAGTGTTGCAACTTTGTTCCCAAATTATAGAGAGGCTTACTTGAAAGAGTGCTGGCCACTGGTACAGAAAACCTTGAATAAACATCACGTTAACGCAACCCTAGACCTCATCGAGGGCAGCATGACTGTTTGTAAAACAAAGAAGATTTTGATCCATATATCATCACTAGGGCCAGAAACCTAATAAAACTATTAGCAAGGAGTGTTTCATTTGACCAGGCATTGGAAACTTTAACAGACTGTTACATTATGGTTCAGGGAAACACAGTTTCTGCCATTTGGACCTTTCAATGGCTTAAAAGAGACTTTAATGATTAAATGAAAGTTGGCAAACAAATCTGAATTATGATCACAAAGTCGGGAATGGTTTTTGCCACAGTTCAAGCACAAAAATGTGAATAAACACAAGAAACCAAAGGGGGGAAAATGCCTGTTTAGAAAGAGTATATACCATTCCCACCACCACAGCCAGGAAGTCAAATTGATAAAGAATTGGTTAGGGGTGAATATTTCCTGAAGGCAAATAAATAAATAAGACAGAAAATGCAAGCAATAAAGGCTAAACAAACAGAAGATCTCAGTAAGAGACAAGAGGAAAAGAACAAAGCTTTTATTCCACCTACAGAAAAACCAGGAGTAAAAAGCCTGAGGAAGCTTCTACCACAACTAAGATTGATATGGCTACTACCATTAACGAGAAGAGTAGAATGAAAGAATAGAAAACTTGGAGTTCTTGCTGCTGAAGATGTTAAGCTTAAAATGGAAGCAAACAAAAACAAAAAGAAGAAAAATGTAATATGCACAAAAAAATAAAAGATAAGAAAAAAAGAAAAGAAAGGAAAAGAAAAGAAACCTCAATTAGAATTTATTAAGCTATATCCTTTGGTAATGAATTTTGAGATATAAGAGAATGAGTTGCCTTATATATAAGAAGTAACACTCTGATTAGTTCTTCCTGAGTTTGTTTTGTTCTTTATAACAGTGTTTATTTAAACAACTGTTCTTTATATGTAAATTATTATATTTTCCAAAAACAACAACAATACAGGATTCAATAGAAGGAGGAAGATATTTCAGGGAAAATCAGTGTTTTTAAGGTCATTTCGGCCCCAGCCATTTGATTCAGTGGATAGAGCATTGGCCTGGTATGTGTGATTCCTGGTCACGGCACCCAATAGCAGTGACCATCTGCTTCTCTTCCCCTTTCTCTCCCCCTTCTCTCTCACTTCTCCTCTGGCAGCCAGTAACTCGATTGGTTTGAGCATCAGCCCCAGGCACTGAGCATAGATCAGTTGATTCGAGTACATCAGCCTCAGGTGCTAAGAATAGCTCAGTTGATTCAAGCATCAGTCCTAGATGGGGGTTGTCTGATGGATCCCAGTCTTCTTTTTTTTTCTTAAGTGAGAAGCAGGGAACCAGAAAGATAAACTCCTGCATGCGTCTTGACTGGAATCCACCTTGCAAGCCCCCTATGGGGCAATGTTTTATCTATTTGGGGCCACTGTTTCATTGCTCAGCAACCAAGCTATTTTAGCACCTGAGGCAAGGTTATGGAGCCATTCTAAGTGCCCAGGGGCCAACTTGCTCCAATCAAGCATGGTTGTGGGAGGGAAAGAGAGAGATAGAGAGAGAAAAAGGAGAAAGGGAGGGCTGGAGAAGCAGATAATTGCCTCTCCTGTGTGACCTGACAGGGAATCAAACCCAGGACTTTCACATGCCGGGCCAATGCTCTACCACTGAGCCAACTGGCCAGGGCCCCAGTCTTCTAATACATCTCACAGGAACACCCACTGTACAAATGGGCAATTCGAATTGTTATATAGTTCTTAAAATTGAGCTGAAATTACTTTCCTTATGATTTTCAACTTCTGTCCCTAATTCTATTCTCTGGAACAAGCCATGATACCCTTCATACGTGGTGATAATTTTCTGAAAAAAGGTTTAATTTCTTGCTTGGAAACTCTAGCAGCTCTTTTTAAAGCAAATCTCAAAATTTTAAATTAAAGCATTTGGAAAACCATCAATCAATTAAAACTCTTGAGTGCTTACCAAGTGCCAGTTATTGCGCTGAACATTGGGAATAAGCAGTAGTACCACAGTAATTAATCAACTGATTTCTAAGGAGTCATTTTACAGTTTCTTTCAGTCTTATTTTATAGTTTTGATGCCTCTTGTGAAGAGAAAAATCAATAAAAACTAATATTTTGGCAGGGGACTGAGGGAGAGAAAGACATCACAATAGTGTAGTATGTGCTAGGTACACACACGTACCTCGAAGAAAAGGGGTTGGGTGTAAGGCAGAAAGTAATATGTACTTTTTTATTCACAGCAACTCTCGGTGCTTTATATTTATTATTTCATTTTATTCCTATCACAACTCTGTGAGGTGGGTTTCACTCTCAATTTCCCAAAAAAGAAACTGAGGTTTTAAAAGGTTATTTGAAGTCCCCCAAAATGATATGCATGCTGTAGTAGAGCCAGGATCCGAACCCAAATCCAATTCCAAAGTGTATGCTTCTTAAACTTTGTAATACTCATTACCTACAAAGAAATCAATCCAAGGGCATTAGAACTTATCTTGGGATTTGGTACTGTGTGTGGATAGCTAACACTCTGCCCTTCCTGCTATTTATTTTAAATATAGACCAATCAAAGAATATAATTATTTCTTCTAGCTTTAACACATTCTTAAGTCATTGAACTGCAATAATTGTTTATAATTTTTAATGGCATAAATCTTTTTATTGAGTGTTTCCAAATTGGTAACTTACCAAACTGTTATACATGATAATTAATAATCAAAACTTGAAGAGGGTCCTAGCCAGTTGGCTCAGCGGCAGAGCATCAGCCTGGCGTGTAGAAGTACAGGGTTCAATTTCTGGTCAGGGCACATGGGAGAAGCAACCATCTGCTTCTCCACCCCTCCCCCTTCTCCTTCTTTCTCTCCCTCGCCCACAGCTATGTCTTGATTTAAGCAAGTTGGCCCCCTGGGTGCTGAGGATGGCTCCATGGCCTCACATCAGGTGCTAAAATAGCTCAGTTGCTGAGCAATGGAGCAGCGGGTCCCAGATGGGCAGAGTATCACCCGGTGGGGGGCTTGCTAGGTGGATCCTGGTCAAGGCGCACGTGGGAGTCTGTTTCTCTGTAGTCCCATCTCTCACTTAATAAAAATAAATAAATAAATAAAAATAAATAAAAAAACTTTAAGAGAACATACCATAGCAGAGAACTCCAGGGGGAGAAACATCATTTGGTCATCTATATATCAAGATATTTTAAAGCTACTAAAATCAATGGGTGTGAGGGAGAGGTAAAAGAAAATTGGGGGGGGAGCAAGTTTCCTCTGCATACCCCATTATTGATGGCAGAACTCCCTCAACAGTAAAATTGCAGCTCAGAGAACCTGGTGGTTCACTCACTTTAACTCTGACCAGGATTCTGTTTGACCTTCCTGTTCCTTAGCTAACTGGCCACCTCTCAGTGAGAAACGGCTCAAGTCATGTCACTTGGCCACCCAATTTTTTCATCACATTTATTTCTGCCACAGTCTAAAAACAACTACAGTGCTAGTGTTCGAAACTATCCTCACATTTTTCAGGTGATGGGAGACAGATCAACTCAGCTGGTAAGCAAGGCCCTTGAATTTTAACATAAAAGAATAGATGGCAGAGTAATGTGGTTTTTCTCAGTGTGTCATGCCATCGATGACATTTGCTGTGTAGAACCACACATTCCTCTTGGAGGGCAAGGTTGCTCCCCATTGTTCTGACTCAAAAGATTATTTCCGGTGTGGTTGCGCGCAGTTAACCTCCTGCACCAACCTGACACGTGGGAGGTGTGGAGAGAAGCTCAGTGTGGCCCTGATGTGCATCCTCCGTAGCTAGCAAGCAGCCAAGATGCTTGCATGTGTGTTTTCCAATTCCCTCCAACAGTAGAAAACTTGAATGTCTCCTTCGTGTTAGAATGTCTTTTAAAAGTTTAATATGAAATTAAAGGAAAAGAGTTCAACGTACAGACCTTTGCATCCAGCAGGCAGCACATCTGTCTCTTTTTATCTTGGTTCTCAGAGGTCAGGTCATAAAGTGGCATGAGAGAAACAAAAACGGACCGCCTATGAGTGTTAAATGTGAGGCCACGGCCCTGCATCCCTGCCAGGTCTGAACTGGAGTGATCCCGAAAGCATGCTATGAAATAGTATCTATCGCCCAGCTCCACTAGGCTCTAGCCCACCAGTGCCAGCACCCCTGCCAATAATTGTCGCTCTAAGAGCCTTTTGGTTGAAACAATCATTCTCAAGGGCTAGGCATTCTTACTTTTCTGACTCAGGCTTAGCTCCCTACCACAAAAGTCCCCATTCCTTCCTTGCCCACAGAGCAGCTGTATCAGCCTGATATAGTGCAAAGGAAGTGAGCTTTGGTGACTGCTGCTAACAAAGAATGCCTCGGTATGTGCTGGGGATGGAAGTGGAGGTTAAGGTGTTGATTCGCCTCAAAATCTTCATTGCCATCCAGGACTCAAGCGTAAAAGGAGAACGTGGAACACAGTGACAAAGAAGTTACTTGGTAATAATCCTTTACATCTGGTTTAAAAATCATTTTCTCATATAATGCATTAACTGGCATGCTTTTGGTTATGACAGAAACCAACTCAAGCTAAATAAAACAAATAATAATAATGACAATTGATTATGTAGATACCAGGGTTTCTCACAGCCTTGGGGCAGGAATGCAGGCTGGGCCTCAAGAATGAGGAAGTGGAATGCTCTGGGCCAGGAAACCCCAAAAAAATTTCTTTCTTTTGTCTTGATTCTCTTTAAAGGCAAAGCAGCTTTCTCTCTGATTCAACAGCATTTTGGGAAAAAGATCTCACCAACCAAACTTTTTGAGTTTGCCTCTTCTCTATTTAAAAGGACAGCCAAATGAAACTGATATTTGGGGGTCTTAATTTCAAAGGTTTAAAGGGTTTCCTTGGTCAGGTGCCCAGGCATCCTCTGTCAATCACCTAGGTAGGAAAGCTGGAACATATTGCTCAAATACATCTGGCAGGAGCTCAGCCACTGTAAAACCGTGCAGGTGTGAGTGGGCCAGGCAGCTCAGGGGTGAAGTTACCCCAAAAGTGAGGGCCCAGGGCCTACAACTCAATGGATACTAATATATAATTTACTTGATCCTCTGCCTTACTCACTGAAGTTATTCTTATTATTCTCATTACAGATGAGAAAACTGAGTTTCAGAGAGATTATATTGATAGTAAATGGAAAACTAAAAGTGGAATCAAGTATCCTCATTCCCTTCATTGGCCCTTCTCAGATAAATAGACTACTTAAAGAAACAGTTAAGGGGAGAAAAAGTATAATAGTGTCTATCCTCTACCTTCAAAAGATTTTTAAATTTAATTGGAGATTCAAGACAGACTCTTATGAAAATAATTTAATAACATTTTGAAATCAAGAAATGGCAGACAAAGCCATGTGTAAATATTTCAAACTATTGAAAATAGTTAAACGTTGGATTCTTATTTGGTAAGGTGACCACCTTTTTTACAATAAAAAGGAGGACAAAAATAAATGGAAGAAAACAATATTGTAAATAAAAGAAACATTTTATTCATTGCAACAATAATACACCATAATATGATAAATGCATAATAAAAACATTTGTAATAGTTTATATTGTACTTATGCTTACATGCCTATTAATTTTTAATAATAATTGTAAGAAAAAAGTATTCATTTATATACAAATACGTCACATCACACGCAATGGATCGACTCAGCATTGATCGAATATGGACATTTACAGATTAGTCTTCCAATATCAAAAAGGAGGACATTTTTCGAGGGAGGATGGTCCTTACCAAAGAAGGACTGTCCTCCTTAAAGGAGGACTATTAGTCACCTTATATTTGGAAGAAACTCAGGAAAGAGTTTGTGGAGGACATTTCAGACATAAGAAATGGAAGAAGTCATACATCACTAGCAGCAATTCTGAAATTAATACTCAAAATTTGATTCACTGATCACCTCCCACTTGCAGGAAGGCAAGGATTACATTTTCAAAGAAATAGCGGAGGATAAAAGTGGAATCGCAGAGAACCCTGGAGTTCCTTCCAAGCATCTGCTGAGCCCCAGCATCCAGCCGACCATTCTTGTCCTCAAACATAGCCAATTTCTTGGAATCTGTCTTCTGAAGCAGTCACTGCCAAAAGTGCTATTTTAATATCTAGTTCGATAGGATTGAAGCAGAAGTCCTTCTCAGATCATCCACTGATAGGATTTCACTAGTTTTCACATCGCTGCTCTTAAAATGAAGAATTACTTCTAAGAATTAGTTCTTCGTGAATTTTCCTGATCCATTGTCATTTTTACTACCTAGACTTCAGAAACGATATGCAGATCTGAACAAGATAAAGTACCCAGTCATAACAGAGCTTTGTTAACAATCAGTAGTTTGGTCTGTTATCTCTTTGCATGTCTTGGCTATAGTCCCAACTAAGGCCCTTAAGATGGGAAGGCAGGGACTCTGGCTCCAGACAAAGGCTTTCTACAGCCTCATCCAATGACTGAAGGAAGTCCTTTAACCTTCTGAGGCTTCTCCACTCAGTTATCAACAAATATCTTTTGAGTTCCAACTATATGTCAGGGTCTGTTCTAGACTCAAGAGGTACAACAGACACCAAGCAAATATATTCGCCATCCACATGGAGATTGTAGCCTATTGGTTGGAGGCAGAAAATAAATATGTAAGAAGTAAATTGTATAAAATATTAGAGGAGTACTATGCAAAAAACAAAAACAAAAAAATTAAAGCAAAGAAAGGGGAATGCAGAGTGGAAGAGGGAGGTTGTAATTTAAAATAACATGGTAAGGTTGGGGCTCAATGACTAAGCAATGTTTGAAGGAGGTAAGGGATGCAGCCTGGCAAGTGTCTGGGGGAAGGGCACTCAGGTGGAGACATGGCCCAGAACAAGGTCCTGAGGTGGGAGTATGCCTGGCATGATTGAAAACCAGCAGAGAGGCAGCTGAAGAAAGGGTGAGGAGGGGAGAGTAACAGGAAATGTTTGGAGAGCAAAAGGGAGCAGAAGGGACAGAACTTTGTAAGGACTTTGACTTTACTTTGAGTGAAATAAAGTTCATTGAAGGGGTTAGATCAATGTGATATGATCTAAAGTTGTACAGGGGCACTCCGCTAATATAGCGGGATTAAACTTTAAGGTCACAAGAGTAGAAACAGGAAGATGAGTGAAGAGTAGGTAACCATACCTCCTGTCTGCTCAGAACAATCTTGGGCAAATGATCTTGATATAATGATTAATGCCTCTCTCCTTGAAGTCTTCAAGGTGTTCCAGTTCAGATGACAAATTATGTTATCACCCTAACTAAGAGACCACACGATTGCAGTCATCCAGACAAGAGGTGATAATGGCATGAGGTAGATAGCAATGAAGAAAAAATGATCTGATTCAAAATATATTCTAAAGGTGGAGTCCATGGGATTTCCTGATGGTTCAGATATAAATCATCAGAGAAAGAGTGGAGTTGAGGACTTTGAGGATTTAGCAAATGGAAGGACGTAGTTGCCGTTATAAAAAAAATAGAGCAGGCTTTGCAGAAGGCCAGGCATCTCACCTGGGCCATGTTCACTTTGAGCTATCTATCAACTATCCAAGAAAGCTTTCACTTAGGCAGTGGGAAGCATGTTTGGAGTTCAGGACAGAGGTCAGGGCTGGAGATATAAATTTGGGTATCAATAGGATGTACATGGAATTGAAAGCCATAAGATTAGGAAGAATCATCTGAGATGTGCTTATACAAAGAGGAGAGGTTCAAGAACTGAGTCCTGAGGAGCCACAGTAATAGAAAAAGAGGAGGACCCCATAAAAGAGATTAAGGAGAAGTGGCCAGGGAGGCAGGAAGAAAACCAAGAATAACTTCATCGTTACAATGAATTTGTTACACTACAATAGTGACTTTGAAAACAAAAAACAAACAAACAAACAAAAAACTATGTCCAAAAGACACACCAAGGACAGTTGTATTAAAATGTGGACTGCAAGGAGCAGACACAGAGGGTAAATTCTAGTCTCACCCTACTTCAACCAGAGCTGGTTTGTGTTTATTTACTTCAAATAATGGGCTGTTGCCTGATATTTCATTTATTTAAAAAGTGGCAGGGGATAGGAGGGGGCAGATTCCCACTATTTAAAACATAATTAAAACCATTACCCATGGGTAATCTTTAAGGTCTATGGACCCCTCTGGCTCTAAAGTTTCTTTGATTCTGCCCAATTTTAACAACCAAAAAAATTTTTTCTCGTTAAGCTAGGTACCAGTCATCTCATAGAGATGGGGCATTTGAATTGTTTTCCTTGTCTGAGATTACCCATTTGTTATAAGAATTAAGCCATATGAAAATAGAAAGAGAAAAATAACAACTGGTCTTGAGTAGTGGGAAGTCAGTTGAGTTTTAAATATAAATCCAGGAAATGTTTTATTAAACAGCTAAGGCATTTACCGGCTTAGACTAGAGAATAAGTCTGCTCTAAATCCCACTAACCTCATGAGTATTGCATTTATCTAAGAAAGCCACAGAAGCACATTCCAAGAAAGTTTCTTGCTATAGTACACTGACAGAACAAAAGTAACACAGGCTTTTACCCACAAGTATTATTAATCATAATAAATAATAGCTGCTGTTTATCAAGCATTAAATGTGTACCATAAACTGGGTTAAGGCATTTATGAGTATTCATTCACTTAACCCTCACAATAATCTCAAGGTAGGTACTCTCAGGAGCTCTATGAATAGCTGTGAAAGAATATCATAACTAAGATTAAGTAGAGTTAACTTGTCCAAAGTGTAACCTAACAGGATAAGTAGTTGATCAGGGATTCAATTCCAAGACTCTCTACCCCCATGCCAGTATTTGTAATCACAATACTTTAATTAATTCACCAGATCTTAATGATGCATGGAGCGGATACTGTGGAATAACCCACCCAGCTCCTGCTTTGTTCCCCTGCTGCCAGGAGTGTAGGCTGCTGATGGCTCACAGCTGAGTGTCTCCTTGGACAGTCCCCTCTGCCAAAGGTATCTGCCAAGGGTTACATCCCCTCCTTGGGGAAGCTTGTAACCAGTAATTTATAGATGCCATGGACACAAAATCCAACCCTCTTTGGTCAGTTCAGAGCCCCTCGGAAGGGCCATTCAATTCCAGCAATCCCAAATCAGCTTCTCACTCTGCCCAATCCTGCTTTCCTATTCCTTCCAGAGACACCTCCCATTAAATTCCCTATGCATATATCTATGTGTCCCAAGAATCTAATGAAGACATTGACATCAGCCACTCATTCCATTCATTGAATTACCAGAAAATGTTTACAGAGCTCCAGGAATGTACAAGATTTCTTCTTTTGAGTATTGCCTGTTCAAAACGTGTGCACTTTCCTTGGGGTTACCTTGTTTTAAAATTTACAGGAGTTCTTTTACATACTCTGGGTACTAATTTTATACCAGCTCTGTGCATTGCATAGCTATTCTTCCTGTCTGTGTCCTCTGTCTTTTAGCTCTATGGTAGCTTTTGTCACATAAAATTCTCTGTTTGGGGTCAAATGTATGGACCCTTCACGCTTGTATTTCATGTGTCTTGCCCAGCGAAGCCTTCTCTCCTGAAAATCAAGGAAATGCAAGTTAAAGCAACAATGAGACCCAATTTCGCGCTGTTTGTATTGGCAAAATTTTAAAAGTTTGATGATCACAAGGGCACATGAGAGGGTGGAGAAGCAGGCACCCTCCTAGACTGCCAGGAGGAATGAAATGGGTGCAATCTGCAGAGCATGTCAGCAAAGTCTCACCTGAGGGTGGTCACACCCCTTAGTACTCAAATTCCACTGTTAGGTATAAACCCTGGGCCAACCCTCACACTTAGGTGTGAGAAGGAACAGGATTTCGAAGGAGCAAAATATTGGAAGAGTGAATAGATTGAAAACAACATAAATATCTATCAATGGGAAATAAATAAGTAAATTGTGGAATAGTCACACAGTTGGATAATTTATAGCCACTAAATGAAATAAAAATGGAGAAGGCTGCATAACAGTATATAGAGCAAAAACAATGGCTAAATTGTAACTTCTACATTAAGTTTATAAACCTGAAAAGTAATAAAGTATATTTTGGGGTATATAAAATCTAGTATAGTATAAACATATGTATGGTAAACACTGAATTCACAATAATTTTTTTTCTGGGAGAAACAGAAGGGAGGAGAATAAAATAGGGTACTCAGGAGCCTCTTCTTTATCAGTAGAGTGTTTTTTCTTAAACTAAAATTAAAAAATTCAGCCCTGGCCAGGTAGCTAAGGTGGTTAGAGCATTCTTCTGAAAAGCCAAGGTTGTGGGTTTGATCCCTGTCAGGCACATACGGGAAGCAACCAATGAATGCATAAATAAGTAGAACAAATGAATGATTTTCTCTCTCTCTCTCTCTCCCTTCCTCCCCTTCCTCAATAAAAATGTTTTAAATTAAAAAAATAAAATTATGTAAAAATTAAAGAAAGAAAGAAAGGAAGAAAGAAAGAAAGAAAGAAAGAAAGAAAGAAAGAAAGAAAGGAAGGAAGAAAGAAAGAAAGAAAGAAAGAAAGAAAGAAAGAAAGAAAGAAAGAAAGAAAGAAAGAAAGAAAGAAAGAAAGAATCTGGAACAAATACAGCATAAAGTCAGGATTTGACAAAGCTGAGTAGTCAGTCCATGTTGTTCATAATATTATTCCCAAATCTTGCCTATTTGAAATATTTTACAATAATAAACACTTTAAAAGAAGAAAAATATTCACTCCAGTAGAGAATTCAAGATAGGCTTCTAGTATTATTTTAACTAGGTTAGTAAAGATCACAATGGTTTGATAGGAGATAGACCGTATATCAAAGAAACAAAAGAATTCAAGACTGGCTAAGGAGTTTTTACTAAATTTGCTCAGCAAATGAGACTTCCTTAAGGCTCCTGAGCAGGAGAGTGATAAGCGCTTCTGGCCTGTGGAAGGTGAGTCTGGCCTGGTGGTGGAGGGCGGAGGTGAGGTCTTAGAAAGGTCCTTCTGGTAAGCAGCCACGGGACCGCCAGGAGGCAGCAGCAAACCAGAGGCTTCGCACAGCGATATTCTACCTCTCAACGAGCACTAATTCATTAATTTTGAATAAAGGAAATGAAGGCAGAAGAAGAGAGCAAAAACATCAAAACTGGTTCTGAATACAGCTGCCTGGATAATTAAGCTGGTGTGGTAGCAGGGATCTTGAAAATAAGAGCTGGTTGTGGGAAATTCTGATTTTCATTCTCGTTTTAAATGTGTTGCCTTCAAGGTGCTGATAGAACCTTCAAGGAGAAAAAACAAGATGACAATTGAAGGTGGGAGTCTGGAGGTTAAAGAGGTTAGGAGAGTGGTTTGGGCAGTCAACTGTAGAGAGGTGAGAGGTGAAGACATAAAAACACTGTTAAGAGCTGAAAAGAAAGTAGAAGAGCAAAGGAGAGAAACTTGGACAGCACAGTGGAGGCTTTAAGCTCCACCCTTCCTTTGATCTTGCACAAGGGGACCCCCCCTCCCCAGAATCTCCTGGCCGGGACAACAAAATGTGGGAAGGTCTCAGGTACTGGCTTCTTGCCTTTGTTTCCATAACTGGCTTCATCCTGCATCGTGAGGGCCTGGGGTGCAGGTGCAGGTGTGTAGACATCCCATTCCTTATGTCCAAACTCCATCCTCCCAACACACACACACACACACACACACACACATACACACATACACACACACGTGCGCGCACCTCAGGAGGACAAATGAGAAATGAGCACTTCACAGGCCCTGGGAGAATTATTAGGGTCATTTGGGCAGAGATGCTCTAGTTCTGGGAACCCGGATTATGGAGGGGTTGGGCATGAGCTCTGGATGCATATTCTTTAACCCCCAAATGCCTAGCCCGATTGGTTAGAAGCAAAACAGAGAAGGATCTGAGCAGCACCCTCAAAACCAGGGTGTCACAGGGGCTCAATTTCCCAAGTCCAAGTGCACTTCTGCCTGATCACCAGTGCTATGCCAAGTTCATGGACTGCTCCTGAGCAACATTGCGTATCATCATTTTCAACCTTTCCATTCCCACTGAGTCACCAGGAGCAGGGCTGGAGGTCTGGTGAGAGAGCAGAAAATGGGTAGAGATTCCAGGGAACCAGTAACTCATTAACTCTCTATACTTTTCTATCAGCAAAGGAGCATGAATATCCATTGATCATTCACTCAGTACTGTCTGGACTTGCAAGACAAAGAGAGTGACCTCCTCTCAGTGCCAGTGCTGGACCCATGCCAGTTTTCCCAGGCTCCTATGGGGGCCCCAACCTATCCTGAGTCAGCAACTTTCTGGACTTGGACATGAGCCTGCAGACAACACCACGCAAGCTGGAGGTTTCAGTGCTAGCCAGGCCAATGTGTGCAATAAAAGCAATTAGAATATTTTGTAAATTAAAAGCCTGAGATGAGTATTTCAAACAAAAACTAAAAAATAAGCTAAAGGAATGTGTCACTACCAAACCAGTATGATAAGAAATGTTAGTGAAACTTCCTTAAGAAGAAGAAGAGATCAAAAATATAAATAATTAAACAGCAATAACTTCATACCTATCAATATTTACTTTAAATTTAAATGGATTAAATCCTCTGATCAAAAGACATAGGGTGGCTGAACGGATAAGAAAACAAGACCTTTACATTTGTTGCCTTCAGGAGACCCACTTCATATGGAAAGGCATACACAGACTGAAAGTAAAGGCATGAAAAAGATATTTCATGCAAATGGAAACCAAAGGAAAAAAAGGTGGGGTAGCAATACTTATCACACAAAAGAGACTTTAAAACAAAAGTTATAACAAGAAACAAGGAAGGACCTAACAATTCCACTTCTGGGTATTCATCCGAAGAAACCCAGAATACTAATTTAAAAAGACATGTGCGTCCCTATGTTCACTGCAGTATTATTTACAATAGCCAAGATATGGAAGCAACCAGTGTCCATCAACAGATGAATGGATAAAGAAGAGGTGGTATATATATATATATATATATATATATATATATATATATATATATATACACACACACACACACACACATACACACACACATATATTATATATATATTATTATATATATACTCATCACACATATATATATAACGGAATATTACTCAGCCATAAAAAAATAAAATCTTGCCCTCAGCAACAACATGGATAGACTTAGAGGGTATTATGCTAAGGAAAATAAGTCATACAAAGAAAGACAAACACCATATGTTTCATATATATGTGGAATATAAAAACAAAATAAACAAAACAGAACCAAACTCACATACAGAGAACATTTTGATGGTTGCCAGATGGGAGGGTGCTTAGGGGATGAGTGAAGAAGTAGAGGGGATTAAGATGTGCAAATTGCCAGTTACAAAAACAGTCCTGGAAATGTACAGTACAGCACAGGGTATATAGTCAATATTGTAATAACTATGTGTGGTGTCTGATGAGTTCTAGATTTATTGGGGTGATCACTTCAGAAGTTACATAAATGTCTAATCATTATGTTGTACACCTGAAACTAATAATATAGTATGCCAACCATAATTTTAAAATAACAAATTTACTTAAAATAAAATTTTTTAAATAAAATTTTAAAAATAGAAATAAATAAAATAAACCTGAGATAAGTCATAAAAATAATAATACAATTGGTTAAGTATGCTGTTTAGACTTTAGCAAGAAGAATTGCACGTCAAAGGAAAACAGAAAAACATTTTCTATCCCATGACATCTTCTGAAAAGAATAAAACTACTGACTTCAAAAAACATGTAAAAATAAAATAAAAATATACTAAGCTTCTTTCCAAGAATTATTTGGGGCTCAAGATACTAAAATCCTAATCTCTCTGTGCTGATGAAATGAAATACTTTCTCCTATCATCTTTCAAGTTTGTACTGCAATCGTAAGATACAGTATCTTACATTTTGAAGCTATGAGAAATGTGTTGGCAAAGACTGTTTAATACAGATTAGTCCCCAACATAAATCAGGGCTGGTTAAACACAAGAAACAGACATGGCAATACAAGTAATTTTACAATTTTGCTATACACAGTAGTAAGAAAAACAGGAAGTAGGTGTTTATTAGCAGTTCCAAAAATACCAGCCAAAATACAACTCCCCATGGAGTCTGAGTTATTCAAAATATAGCAAAGAACAGAATTCCTAAGATTATAAAACGGTAATTAATCACAAGCAGTGTTCACAGACCAGTGATTTGGAAACTACCTTCTTATTGAAGATCTGGATCAAGAACAAACTTCAAAGCAAAATTAATTGATCTCAGATTCACTGCATCTGGTCAATAAACCCTCCCCCAAAAATGTCACTTTAAGCTCACTCAAAAATCTTTTTAATTTAACAATGCTATCTACAGTGCATTAAATAGAGAGTTTTCAACTAACTTGGTTAGAAGATCATTGCTTCTTCACACAAGCTGTTTGCACTAAGAACACCACCTCTTACTGATACTCAGTAAATTGCATCCAAAGGCCAGGAATGTTGTTTAGGCTTGTTTCATAGGAGCACAGGCTCACCATGAAGCCAGATTCACAAACCGAGAGGAACCGCTTGCTTGGACATCTATCATGATCTTGTGGCTTTCAAAATCTTGTCTTTGAGAGAACTCTTTAAATGTATGTCCCAACCATTTCTGAATTAGGACAAAGAGCCTGTTGTATAAGTGGCAGTGATTCAAAAATGCATATTTAAAATACATGAAACAAGTACACTAGTTTTTGCAGGAGTAATATAGAAGGTTTAAATGCACATTGTTATCTGCTTTGGGGAATGAGATAATTTAAAGTCTTAGGAACTTCTGGTAATAATGATTATTTGTGATAGTGACCATGGACAAATCCCTTAATTCAGTGACTCAGTTTCTCCCCTATAAACAGAGAAAGTTTTTGTTTTGTTTTGTTTTATTAAGTGAGAGGCAAGGAGGTAGAGACAGACTCCCAGGTCACATGCGCCCTGACCAGGATCCACCTTGCAAACCCCTACCTGGAGATGCTCTACCTGGCTGGGCCGCAGATCCATTGCTTGGCAACCAAGCTATTTTAGCACCTGAGGCTAAGGCCATGGAGTCATCCTCAGTGCATGGGGCAAACTTTGCTTGAACCATTCAAGCTATTATTACTGTGAGAGGGGAAGAGAGGGAAAGAGATAGGGAGGTGAAGAAGCAGATGGTCACTTCTCCTGTGTGCCCTGACTGGGAATTGAACCCAGGACTTCCACATGCCAGGCTGATACTCTACCACTGAGCCAACCAGCCAGGACCAACAAAGGAAGTTTGTTGTTTGGCTCAGCTACCTCAAAAACTCATTGGGATAAGTATTAGTGACTTAATCATTTGTGAAGCACCATTATGTCCTCTGATGAAGGCTACTTTGAAAGTACAAAGAATCAATGAATTGAATAATTTGCCTTGGTCATGAAAATTTAGGTGTATGTTTAATTGGAATCGTCTACATACATCTTCTATCAGTCTATGTGTTCTTAATGAGTTTAGACTTAGTAAGAAGGAGAAGGAAGAAAAGTTCTTTGAAAACAACTCTATCAAGTGAGAAATTAGCAACGGTCTAATTAGAGATAAATTAGCTCTTCTGATCCAATCTGAATGAAAGCGTCATATTCCTTTCTTGATTTTTAAAGTCCAACCACAAAGAAAGCCGGCTACCAACCTGTTCTCAGTTGGGCATCGTATCACTGTTCCTATAGTTAGTCATTCATAATCAGCAGGAGGGAGAAAGAAGATAAAGGGGAAGATGGAAATAGAAGAGAGAGGAGGGAACAGGAAGGGAAGTAGAGAAGAACATGTTGGCATGATTCTCCCTCCTCTGCACAGCTGATCAATGGGAAGTGTGTCAGGATGGCTTTATGTTCAAACACAAGTTTCCTCTTCCACAGTAAATAGTAGGGGAAATGGCTCCTTCCCATGTGACAGTTCTGGACAATAAAATCTGACAGAAGCAAAGATTGCCACTCTTAGGCCTGGCTCTAAGACAGGCCAGTCAATCTTCTCTCTTTGCTTATCTCAGCATAGGACTAAAGCAACCTGAAGAAACAGCAGAGGCCCCGAAGGGCAGAAGCTGGATCCCAGAATCTACACTTAGGGAGAGTTCTACAGAAGCCACAGTCTGAGAACCCAATAAACTTTGCCTATGTAGAAAAACAAACAAACAAACAAACAAACAAACTTTTACTATGTTAAGCCACTGAGGTCTGGGGCTTATTTGTTATAGCATCAGGTAGCCTACCATGTCTACTACAAATTGGTAGAAATAAACTCATTAAAATCAGTTCTCTTCGGCCTATCAGCTCTAGGCTCTGAGGCATCTGGATAAGTTGGAAAAAAAAAACCCTTTTTTGTTCCCTTCCTTGTTTTCCTGGCAGGCCAGGCTTCCTGCTGACCAGCTCAGGCAGTGGTGGCCGCCAGAGCCACGGCCTCCTCCTGGAACTTCGAAAATAAAGAAGGTCACAGATGTTCTCTGCAGGTCACACCCTAGAAATCTGCTTTGTACTGACAGGAGGGAAAAGTCCATTTTCTCTTATTCCCAGAGTGATATCAGGCCATGGTGCTCCACCCTCCCCACAACTTACAATTAAATATATTTGGGTCAGGTACCATTGCTTGTTGTGATCATTCTCAGAGCATGGCCTCTCATTGGTGCCTTCATTGACCACCAAGTAGAAAGACCCACCACACAAAAGGATAGTAGTTCTATTAATTTGGAAGAATCGGGCAGAGGCAGTATCCCTGAGATTTCTACATCCTGGAGTTAAAAGGTACCTGCTCTGAGAAGACAGCAAGAAGCCAAAGAGAGTCCCTAACAAAGAGTTGGAGAGCACCAAATGAGTGTGCCTAGAAGCTCACAGTCTTGCATACTTTCCAAGTGATATAACCCGAAAGAGTTCATGAGTATGGCCTGAAAAGAACTTTTTCAAAACTATTTTCTTCCAGTTGTTTTCCCCAATACAGTCCCCGTTGTTTTCATCTAAGCAAGAGCTATAAACCAGCAGACTTGGGCTGCATCTGGCCTGCAGATATGTTTGTCTGGTCCTTCTCACAGTGTTTTAAAAATAGTGATCACAACATTTTTTAAATGAGATTTTTAAAAAATGAGATCTCACACAGAAGTCTAGATTCCTGGCTCCTCTTGGAAAATCAGAAGATTGAGCAATACTGGACCCATGTGTCCCCCATGGCAACCCTGAGCTGCGGCTGGGCCACATTGAGCATCGCCCGTCATACTGGCCGCTCAGCTCATTTGTGTCTCCCACCCTCCCCGTAAGGCATTTGGCTTTCTCCTCAGACAAGACTTTTATTAATTTATGCAGCATACTTTTTTATCATGGCTTGCTATGCCCTGAGCACTACTTATAGATACATCTGGAAGAACAGGACCATGGACAGGACAAGATGTTCTTTTTATCACATGTGGCCTCTTCCTTGATTTCTTTTGGGGGTGCCCCACCACTGGCACTGGGTGACGAAGATAAACAGGCTCAGTGTCACTAGTGAAAGGTTCTTATCAAGCAAAAGGGTATTGAACTTGTGGCCCCAGCTTGCCCTTGCCAGATGAATGGGAGGCCCCTTCCATGCTTTCTCTGTAGCTGCCACAATTCCCTGTTACCTCAGCAGGTGTTTGTGTAGGGGTGGGAGTTCCCCGAAGAATAGCAAACATCTGCAGCTTGACCCAAGCCTTGGCTCTGCTGCCGTTTCCCACTCTGGAGTGTCCATTAAACAAATAATATGTGATAGGGTGTCACAAGGTGGCCTGGTGGATTTGCGGATCTGGGCTGACCTTTCTGCTACTGATTAACTCAGTCCCTGGATTTCTTTTTGGTTTGTTCTTGGTTGATACCATATGCATTATTTTCTTCTTTTTACTTCTCCCCTCTCTCCCTTTTTCTCCTCAGACTCCCCTTCATTATTACTAAGTGGTCTTTCAGCTTCTGAATATGGTATTTCAGAGTGTGAGAGTTCTTATTTGTTTACTGATCATTGTTTCAGTGCTAAACATAGGAACTTCAGGAAGGTAGAAATCATGTCTGTCTGGCCCCCGCCTGACACAAATACGTGCTAGATAAGTATTAATATTTGCTATATAGATATACAGGAAGCATGCAAACCTAGTGGCGTATCATCGTGAGAAGGGTACACTTCTTGTCTACTTAGGGATGTGTCACAGCACTTCCTTTCCTTGCTGTAAGTTATAAAATACAAGCATATGGAGAATTCAACATGTCAGTCTAACTCACCTGGAATCTGGTGTGGAGTGAACTTCAGCCTGTGGCATGAGAGACAGAAATCACCTGGTGCCGGTGAGGACAGGCCCTCTCTCCCCACCACAGCCTGGAAATCCAAACTCCTTTCTCTGTTAACTTCAGCAAAGGAAAAAAAGGAATTTGCAAGAAGCTTGGTCTCTCTCTGAGCATAACAGAGTCCTTTGGAGGAAATCGAACAATGTCTTCCCTCTGCCCTTTTGTCTCAAATTCTGTTTTTATTAAGTGTGTACCTTCAAAGAAATACTTGCCTTTATTTCAGTAGTTTATATAATTCCAGGCTAGAGGAAGGGAGGTGAACTAACTTGACCTCAGGCGTCATGTGACAGATATTGCTTTGGTTCAATTGTTGTCTGGGAGGGATTGGGGGTTGGGTGTGACATAATAATATTAGTGAAAACAATGGCCATTTAGTTTATATAGAGTCTTTCTTCCTGTAATTTCAAAGCAAATTTCAGGCCTAATACAAATGACATCAAAAAGGAACAAGCCAGAGACTTGGCAGCTGTAGCTTGCAGGATAACTCATTCATCCATTCAGCCAGCACTCCCCAAGCACCCACCACCAGGGGCAGGACTGGGGAGTCACAAGCCTGACCTGCTCAGAGCTTGTCCTGCTGGTTCTTTCTGGTCATGAACTTCCCCAGCCTAATAAATAGTCTGAGCTGGGTACATATGAAACAGTCGTCCACATTTTTTAGTTAAGCATTTCCAGTTTCCTCTTCAATAGGATTAGTCAGAGAAGTCTGGGTCTCAGCTCAATGAAGACATGGTTTTTGGTGGGGTTTTTTTGTTTTTTTTTTAAAGGTTTCTTTAAGAAAATACTTCTGGCCTGACCGAGCGGTACACAGTGGATCGAGTATCACACTGGGATGCGGAGGACCCAGGTTTGAGACCCTGAGGTCGCCAGCTTGACTGTGGGCTCATCTGGGTTGAGAAGAAAAAAAAAAAAGCTCATCAGCTTGGACCCAAGGTCGCTGGCTTGAGCAAGGGGTTACTTGGTCTGCTGAAGGCTCATGGTCAAGGCACATATGAGAAAGCAATCAATGAACAACTAAGGTGTCGCAATGAAAAACTGATGATTGATGCTTCTCATCTCTCTCAGTTCCTGTCTGCCTGTCCCTATCTATCCCTCTCTCTGACTCTCTCTCTGTCCCTATAAAAAAGAAAAAGAAAAAGAAAATACTTATGGGCGCAAAGAGTCATTTAGTCATTAACACCTGTTGGTGATGAGAAGGGTCCACTAGAGAGGGGTTAAATTACTCCTCATAAAAATTAGGGGATATTTCAAAAACAAATATGAAGCAATAAAATATCCCTAATTTTTCTGAGCAGTATATTTAGGTCACTCTTTCTCTCAAAAGGCACTGAGCCAGGCCCTGGCCAGATAGCTCAGCTGGTTAGAGCATCATCCAGAGACGCAAAGGTTGCAGGTTCCATCCTTGGTTAGGGCTCATACAGGAACAGATTGATGTTGCCATCTTCCTCTCTCTCCTTCCCTCTGGCTCTAAAAAATCAATCAAAATTAAAAAAAAACATCAACAACAACACACTAAGCCAGTTCCTGGGAGATTCATGGTCTGTAATGCTGAAGCCCACTCTGAGTGGAACCTTCTGGAACCACCCCTCTGCTCAATACAGTGACCTCACTTCCCTAGAATGTCTGCTCATTTTCTTTTCCCAGCATCCTTTTTATATGAGCACCTTCTAGCCAAGTCAATTAAAAACAAAAAAACAAGAAAACCTCATTTACCATCTTTGAATGAATCCTGAGAACCATTCAATGCTAATGTTAAACACAGTGGGGCAGCAAACGTTTCTAGGGGGAAGATCTGGAAACAAGGAAGTAAAGGTTACCATTAAGAGTGGATTCAGAAGTGGGAGGGACTGGCTACTTTGATATGAAACTCATTTACACGAACCAAAACAAAAATCTGCCAAATGCATCTCGGAAGAAAATAAGATGTGAAAGGCAGAGAGGGACACCAAGAATAAAAAACGGGGTCCTTGTGGATGCTGTGCTTTTTCTGTTACCTGAAAAGGGTGTCAGGATGTAAAACTGTGTAACTCAAAAACCCCAAGAATTTGTTACCTTGAAGTTCAAGTGGTCCTTCAACAAATTTTGCAGAGATTGTCTAAGGATTTATGCCTGTGCTCCACAGGAACAAAAATGTTAATCCTGCTATATGAACAAATGAAATATTTGTTCAGCATTTTCCTCTGTGGATAATGTGTGGACACCTTTCTTATTTCCACTCTCCACCCCCACCCTGAATCTTTCTCTTTCTTTGAAATTCTGTAGCCAAATATAAAAAATCTCAGAGAGGAGCCTCCTCTTTGGTCTATAAGTGGTCAGGTAAATCCTTTAGGAGACAGTAGTCACTTTCCAGGACTTCTCCAAGTTTCTAATCTATTATATTTGAAAAATAGGCATGCACAAATACACACACACACATTTTCAATAGCTCATGAGATCCAAATATTTTTCTTTTTACTCTCCTAAAGATTTTTTAAAACCTATTTTACTCAAAGATGAATACTAAGAATCACAAAAACCTATCATTTCCTTAAATACCAAAAATTTGTTTTCAATTCCCAACCTTCATTATGACATAAACTATATAAAAGGCAGGCAAGTCAAAGACATTCCAGAGGAAAAGTTAGCCCTGCACTTTTAATTATCTTCCGGTATTTCCTCTTTTCCTTAAAAGGCTTAAATAAACTCACAATGTTTAATTTTTCTAGTCTTTCCCAAAATTATTGCTACAGCTTTTTTAAATTGGGTAACACAATTTCTGTTCCCAGTTAACTAATGTTCTTCTCTGTGTCATCCAAATTCAACAAGGAATAAATAGTGTTGCTCCGAACAAAACCTTTTACAATGGATTGAATTTCATCTAAAAGCATGTAATTCTGCATCGCCAAAAGCAGTTTCTAATCTTTATATATAGGAACTTGCAAGGCAAGGAATTCAAAGCCATAGGATTAAGTGAAAAATGTGAATGAGGAACTACAAGTCCTGCTCAGCTGACATAGAAAAAAGTCCGTAACATTTTCTAAATTAATCATTGCTCCGGGTGGGAAACCTGTGGAATATGCCTAATAAGTCTTGTGGGTCATTATTTACTGAAATGCTACACTGAATGGTTATTTCTTTTTAAATACTAATAACCTAGAAAACCTGGCCTCATTCAGCAAGAGGGTCAGCACAGAGGCATCTGATTAGTGTCAAAAATGACTGCCTCTCTTTAGTAAAGGAATTTCCTAAAGGAAACATAATTCACAATGACAAATGTCGGCATTTTTAGAATTACAAACATTACCTACAACTTGAATGCAGGTTATGAACTCCCAGACAAAGTTCAGTGCTTGTTTAGGAGCTAGCTAGGATGATTCTCAGTTTAAAATATATATATAAAGTATGTATGTAAATATATAAATAAAGAGCAACATACCAAAAGTCTCTGGTACTTGGAGTAAAAGACTGACACAAGAGTCATAGTAACAAGACCACTTCGTTATCATAACCTGCAGCTTGGGGCTGTCTACCAATATATTTTTGAACCGGTTCTTTCAGCTGAAATTTCATGAAAACCGTTAGAAACGGCTGCTAGAGAAATGTCTGATGTTGGCAAATAAAAGGTTTCCATCTTAATGACTCATTTATTAAGCATATACAATCAATTTCTTAGCTGCTTTTGTTTTGAGGGACATAAAAATGTCAGTCTCCATCTCAAAATGATAAGCTTGCCATTAATATAGTCATATGGCTGGATCTGATTTGCTACTTAACATTTTTTTTTTTGCACAGACCAAAAATAAGAAAATTGCCTTAAAAAAACTACTACTTACATGTTTATAATTAACTTATTAGTAGATCTTCTTGAAGGAGGAAACCCTTTGAAGTTCCCCTCAAGGATCTTTAGAGTAATCTGAGTGTCAAAGCATTCTGTTTTAGAGCATTCTAATTTTAGAGGCGCATTGTACATATATATCTAACCAGTATAAATGTCTCTTAGTCTAAATACATGCCTTCAATACAGGATTATTGAGCACATTCTCTGAAACTGTGGGTATAATGAGTTATATAATTCAGAAAATTTTAGGAACCTCTTTTCCTTAAAGTAAGAAAAATTTAAAGTCAGGAAATATGAAATATTACTTGCAAACAAAATACTTATAACTTCTATTTTTATACTGCATTTGGAATTTGCAATATTTTTTAGGCTAAAGGAAACTTATGAACTTGGGATGGTGAACACACAATACGATATACAGATGATATATTATAGAATTGTACACCTGCAACCTATATAATTTTATTAACCAATGTCACCCCAATAAATTCAATAAAAAATGAAATAATAAAATAAATTGCAAAGCCACCCTCCCCAAAAAAGAAAACTTATGAATGATATATTCTATGCTTAATCTATTAATAATTTTTGTACTTATTGTACAGTTTCAAAAGTATTTTAATGTAATTTTTTAACCAGAAAATAATTGGGGATCTGAAAGATGGCTTGAAATGTTTCTTTCTGCAACAAGACAAAGGAAAAAACTTTCATTCTTAAAACTCAAGAAACTATTGTAAATGAAATGAGAAACATATATTGTACATCAAACTTGTTCTCACAGGTGTGCTTTCTTAAAGTTAAAATACCCGTGTGAATTTTTAGTTTCCCATAATGTAACGGGAGACAATAAATTCTGAAGTTACCCCATTTGCCTTCAGCCCTAACCACAGAAGAAGTAACCTCTTGTCTATTTAGATTTTCTGAGTATACCCATGTCCTTCTGTGTGTCATACCAAAGCAAAGGTTTGTGTTGCAAGCCAGAGCTTATTGCAAGATCAAAGCTCTGGGCCACTCACAATAAAATAAGAGGGTAAAGCCCAAAGAATCAAAGAAACAAAGAAAACGTTTAGGAGATAAGGATAAGTCTCAGATATGACATTTCATCCAGATCAGATCCTGTGCAGGAGTTCAATTCAAAGTTCATAAGACACAAATACAAAGCAATAAGCTTTAAGACTAGGCTGATTCTCTTTATCTGCATGTCACCGATTTTCTTTCTATTTTTTTGAATCAAAGAATCTCCTTCACTGAATAACTGAACTCATCACACCATTAAAAATCCTATGTGCATATAAGGTTAGGTGTGGATAGGCAACGTTATCTTTTCATTGGAGTACCTCCAACCTAAACCTTATAAACAAGTATGATAATGCATGTCTATAAAAGATAAAAGTAAACACGTGTTCAATTAAAATACCATTCTCTGAAATTAATATATTGGATTAATACTAATGGAAATCTTTATACTATATTTATATTATGTTAAATACAACTTTTCAAGATAAATACAAAAATGACAGATAAGTATTTAAATGAAATTCAAAGGTCCATGTGAATAAAATATAGGTAAACATGCTTTGGAAAGGCATTTCAAATACTGTATTACAGACATTGATTAAATGGTTTACTGAATAAGCTACTCTAGCACAATTTCAAAAATCATGTCAATTCTGTTATAGAATCTAGATGTGTTTTTAGAATACATACTTTTGATTATTTAGGGTATGGACAAACATTAAAATAGTCTAAGCTACATGTAAACAACAAAAATAAAGGCATTTCACAAAATTTGGAAAGATTTATCTATGTTACTTTATTTTTTTGAGGATTTAATATAGCTTTATGAAACACTATCTTAGCTGTGTCATTTTGTACAACTTGCAAAGTTCAAAATGTTCAAAAGATACGTTATTTTTAATGTATTTAAATAACGTTTCAAAACTAAATGCATTATTTTATAATCATGGGCTGATAAAAGAATCACAGTGATAATCATTCAAATACATTTTTCTAATGGAATTTACATTGTCTCACAATACAATTAAATAACACAAAAATGATTAAATTTGTGTAATAAATAATAAATGTATCGCATAAATTATGTAAACTATTTTAATGTCTGGTATTGGTATAGTTATCCATACCTAAAGATGTTTTAAAAAGTCAAATAATTCTTATCTGAAATTAATATATATATATATACCAGCTCCCAAACCATAAGTATAAAATTATACGTCAGCTTAGAATCTGTACATTTGTGGTCTTAGAAATTCTTATAAGCATTTTACAAATTCCTCTTCAGTAGCTCTGACATTTTATCAGCTTCAAAGTGAAAACTTTTACGGAAAACCTGGTGTCCAATAATTGCCAACACTATCGTGGTAATGATTGTAACTATTGTTTCCTGAGCATCAGGGACTTGCCACGCTCTGTGATGAGGGCTTTGCACTGTCAACTCCAGTCAATAGAACATACCTGTAGAGTGATAACATTGCACCTAGTCTACAGATGAGGTCAGCGAAGCCCCAGACAAGTTAGATAACTTCTGACAGTTACATGCTAGTCATTGGCAGAATCCCAGCCTTTTTGATTCAAAAATAGGTTCTTTCTCTATAACTTTACTACTCCCTAGTAAAAGTCCATGTCACTCTATGAGCATTAAGCCTATAGGAGCTACTCTGCCAATATCCTTGTATCCTCTTAGAAAAATAAAATAAAAAATAAAAAACAGTGGTGGAGACTGGCAGTAAAGATAAGGACCCATGTCAAATTGATGCTCAAAACATTGAGTGTGACAATTTGCAAGGCTATTTTATATGTAATTAGTCATTAGAAGGTTTGCCTGACCTGTGGTGGCGCAGTGGATAAAGTGTCGACCTGGAAACGCTGAGGTCGCCGGTTTGAAACCCTGGGCTTGCCTGGTCAAGGCACATATGGGAGTTGATGCTTCCAGCTCCTCCCCCCTTCTCTCTCTCTGTTTCTCTCTCTCCCTTTCTCTCTCCTCTCTAAAAATGAATAAATAAAATTAAAAAAAATAATAAGGGTTTAAAAAAAAAAAAAGAAGGTTAACCAAACTCTCAGGAAGCACATAACTGTATGCAGATAACCTCTTACAATATCTCACTAAGTAAAACATGCACATACAGAAAGTTGCCAAGAAAAAAAAAAGTACAAAAACCAACCAGAGTTCAAATGCTTCATTTGATTAAGAGTTTTCTTAACTAAAGAAAATATTTCCTTCGATTTTCTCTTTGGAATCTAAAGCTATATTATGAAATTGCTTTTCAATTCCCCATACGGTGATTATTTAATCATGCCTTTACCAGCTGTGAACAGCTTCTCTCCTGATAACAGTTTATTTTTAAAGGAAATTGTCTTTGAAGAAAATATTTTGATATCACGCAGCAAAATAAGAATTGAATGGAAGAAACCAGAAAAAAAAAAAAAAAAGTCAAAACAAAGATCACGTAAAGAATGAGTTCTAGTTGGTCTGTGGGGGAAAAAGAGGATAGTGGCGACATAAAGATAAAACAACCAGCCATTCACAGGGGAGGAAACAATTGGCTTGTTCCACATAAACAGAACGGACTGGCAGCCCTGTTTTCCCATGTTCCACCGGGTGTTTTGATACCCTTTAGACACAGTTAAATATCCAGACTCTCCTGTCCTCTCTGTCTTTCGCTGGTCCTCTCTCGGCCCCTGTACACTGTCCTGAGTATGTCAGGTTGTGCATGTAAACTTCAGATCTTACACATGGTTCAAAACCCTTCATTTCTAACGTGTGAATCAGGGAGGCGCCTCAGCCTTGGAGAGACAGCCCGGTTTGACGTTTTGAACTAGATAATTCTGTGGGCACTGCCCTGTACACCACAGGATGTTTAGCAGCATCCCTTGGCTCTATCCACGAGATGTCATTAGCAAACTCGACCCTCACTACCCACCCCACAATCTTTTTTTATTTTTTTTATTGTTTTTATTTTTCTGAAGCTGGAAACGGGGAAAGACAGACTCCCGCATGCGCCCGACCGGGATCCACCAGGCACGCCCACCAGGGGGTGATGCTCTGCCCACCAGGGGGCGATGCTCTGCCCCTCCGGGCGTCACTCTGTCGCGACCAGAGCCACTCTAGCGCCTGGGGCAGAGGCCAAGGAGCCATCCCCAGCGCCCGGGCCATCTTTGCTCCAATGGAGCCTCGCTGCGGGAGGGGAAGAGAGATACAGAGAGGAAGGAGAGGGGGAGGGGTGGAGAAGCAGATGGGCGCTTCTCCTGTGTGCCCTGGCCGGGAATCGAACCCCGGGACTTGTGCACGCCAGGCCGACGCTCTACCACTGAGCCAACCGGCCAGGGCTCACCCCACAATCTTGACAGCTAAAACTGTCTCCAGACATTGTCAAATGTCCCCTGAGGGGCCAAATCATCCCAGGTAAGAACTACTGCCAAAAGAGAAACCCACAGGAGAAGGTGCAGAAGCGATCAGAAGTCAGTCCCTACAATATCCGGACCTCAGTCAATATTTATTAAGGACCTACTTTGTTTCACTTTCTGCCCTGGATGGTGAGGATTCTGAATTTGGAAAGGCTGTATCCTTGCCTTCAGAGAAGTTAACAATTTAGAAAGAGAGAAGAGGTAGTGAATGCAACAGGCAATGTCATAAAGGGTAGGAAATAATGTGAGCAAGGGCAAATTGAAAATATTAACTGATGAACCCAAATGGCTAGTGCCAAAGTGTTAGAATGGGCTCCATGGGGGCCCTTGCTAGTGCAGGCAAGAACCCATTAATTGCTGGATTACTAGGAGCTCCTGGCAGGGGGGGGGGGGGGGGCCTGGGTCCTGTGGAAGTATTGAACTGTTTAACAACCTGTCTGGTTGTCCTAGGGCACAAACCCTGGAGATCCTACCCAGGCTAGGACACAGGCGAAAACAAGAGGAAAGGGGAGAGACTGGCTTGGTGACTAGATATAATATTTGGGCTGGATCTCAAAAGTTATTGGGCTGGATCTCAAAAATTAAGTATTTACCTGGTGCACCAAAAGGTGGAGGGAAGGGAGAGAGTCCATACATACAAAAACATGGAATTCAGAATCACCAGGAGTTCAGAGAGAACCATGAGAGATCTGACATGGCGGGGCATTGATTGTAGGGTATGGAGAGGCAGAGATGGAGCTGGAGATGGAGCAGGAACTCCTCAAACGGGCTTTATCCTACAGGCGCTGAAAAACTGCTGATTTTTGGTAAAGGAGTAACGAGATTATCATGGCAGGAGTTTGGCAAATACATTTAAAAAGCAAGGATGGTTTGAATAAGAACAGAGAAGGGAGATCAATATGAAGTTCTGAACTAAGCACAAAAAAGGATATTAGGTGAAATGAACAGGAACAAGCTTTCAGTTTGATGTAGGACGTTAAGAGGAGTCATTACAGAAAGAAAAGAACAAACCTTGTTACTGCATAATTCCTAACACATGTCCTCACTGGGCTACTGCAGAAAGCTATGAATTTATAAGTGCAAACTTGTGACATCTAGAAAACATCATCATCTCTACATCAAATGTGCTACCATGACAAACATAGCAGTTCGAATAGTAACTGTCATAATACATTATTCTTTTGTTGGACATTGAAAACCTTTTGGAACACATTCTAATTTATACTAAGAAACTTAAATACATGAAGACACAGAGAAAACTCCAATCTGAGTTTATGTTGAGTAGCCATAACCAGATTTTGCTTCATTACTTAGATTCAAATTATCTTCTCTGATAATAACAATCGTCAAAGTAAGGGAGATCTTTTAAAGCCCTCGCCTGAGTCCAATTTATCTAAAAGGCAGACCTTTTCATCAAGGGAACTGAAGAAAGGCAAGGCTTCCTCCATACACTTGAATTAAACTTTTCCCCCCACTTTTCTTTGCAAGTATCAATAGCTTAAGACAGAAACAGCATCTGGGAAACCTAGGAAACCGTTCACACTCAGCAGATATGTCCAGCTGAATTACTGGCGTCAACCTCGACAGAGGTTAAACATTAACAGGTGTAAGGAGAGACGTTTTGTTAAAAACACTGTTTCATGTGACTGCATCCCGCAAAGAGTTAAGGTCCATGTGTCTTCTCTATACCCTTCCTATGGAACAATTTCTCTCCCTCCCCCATTCATTCCAGCAGCCCTGTCTTGATCCCTCCCTCCTCCCTGTTTCATTCCGCACTCTCACTCCAAGGAAAGAAAACGCACGACTTCCTCTTTCAGCAGAACACACTATACACTGGAGCAGGCTTAGGTTATTTTGCATCCTGCTTGAGATGATGAGGTCATCACTGTATACCTTACTCTGGAGCTGGCAAATACATAGTCCCTATATACCCATCATTCCCACCTTGCCTGGGGCAGACATTGGTTAAAAGACAAAACAGAACAAAACCCTGCAGTACTGCCTTCGGATTTTTCTCAACACATTCTAGGCAAACATGACAAATTGGTAAAAACAGGCACTTGAGATAAAACTTAATTACCTTCACTGTATGTGGGCTCCTGGTCAGGTGCTCCCCATCTTGTTTGTGTGTACAGTACGTAGTTCTACCTTCACAGTTTCTTCAGCAGGAGAAGTTCAAGACATATCACACAGGTGTTAAACAACACAACTTTTCTTAAACTCAACTACAAATTCCTTATAAAACCAATGCCAAAATATTCCAGGCACCTACCTCTACAAACTTTTATTTTATTCCTTTCTACTCTTCTATTTCCTCCTCTCCATCTCCCTATCCATCCTTCAGTCGTGGTGCTGGCTATTGTTTCAAAAAGGATGACCATGCTAAGAACCTAATGGATCCATGAGGCAATGGATGTTGTAGGGGAATTTCTTAAGCTAAGGTGAGATCATTGCTTTATCTCAGAATGACTTTTTTTTTTTTTCATTTTTCTGAAGCTGGAAACAGGGAGAGACAGTCAGACAGACTCCCGCATGTGCCCGACCGGGATCCACCCAGCACGCCCACCAGGGGCGACGCTCTGCCCACCAGGGGGCGATGCTCTGCCCCTCCGGGGCGTCGCCATGTTGCGACCAGAGCCACTCTAGCGCCTGAGGCAGAGGCCACAGAGCCATGCCCAGCGCCCGGGCCATCTTTGCTCCAATGGAGCCTTGGCTGCGGGAGGGGAAGAGAGAGACAGAGAGGAAAGCGCAGCGGAGGGGTGGAGAAGCAAATGGGCGCTTATCCTGTGTGCCCTGGCAGGGAATCGAACCCGGGTCCTCCACACGCTAGGCCGACGCTCTACCGCTGAGCCAACCGGCCAGGGCCCTCAGAATGACTTTTGAAGATACTAAATATGTTTGTATCCATTTAGAAAAGGAAATACAAACAAAGTCCTCCTCACTTGTTGCAGGACCCCATGTCCTTGGGGTCCTCTCCTGTTACTTGCTGATACCATAGACACGGGGCCTCTGGACTTGCCTCCTGGGTTAAAATGAGAGGTAGAAGAATAGACAGTGGGAGTAGGGACCCAAACATCCCTAACTGATATCTGACTCCTGGTCCCTTTCAGATTCCGATCTATCCAAGCTGTACAATGGAAGATGCAAGGAACAGGGACGCTGGTGTGAGTGTTGGTAGAGAAGGAGGGAAGCCTAGGAAAGTGGAGGAAGGAAAGGAGAGAGAAAGAGGAAGAGGGGAGGAGGAATAAGAAAAGGAAAGAATATGAGGTACTACACATAGATTTTCTCATTGAATCCTTTTCCTCTCGTGGGAAACGGAGGCTTAGAAGGCTTGAGCAACTTGATGAAGATCTCATAGCTAGCAAGTCACAAAGCAAGGCTCTGAACCCAGGGAGTCTGAATCCAGAGCCTGCTGGTCCTACAAGAGTAAAAGAAGCAAAACAGTCTAGAGAGAGTTACATGATCATTCTAGAGAAGTTTGAGCCTCTTTGGGAAGAAGGAAACAGAGTTAATGCCATCCAAAATATAAGAAATCAAAGGTATAAGAATCTTGGATATTTTTCTAGGGTAGCTGAATTTTTTTTCCACAGGATGAAACAGGCTAAGAGAGGCTAAGAGATTTCTCTTGATTCAGAATAAGAGGGGAGCCCCTTTTCTACCAACCCTGAGAAAGGTCTTCATAAACAGACCTCGAAATCGGATGGGTTAGGGGCAACCAGGAGGGAGGGGCAGGGAACGGTTAGCAAGGGAGGAGGGAGGGTTGGGATTGCCTATTGTAGTTGTTGCCCTCACAGAGTTCCTTTTAAGAAGACTTCTCCTCCTCTGCCTCCTGGGTGGGGGTTGGAGGAGGCCCTGGGTGAAGGCAGGGGGAATCCTTCTGTGCCAGTAGATCAGACAATACTCCCAGTCTGGCTAGCGTGGCTGGCCTGTGTTGGAGCAAGCTTTCCAGGGCAGGCATTCCATACCAGCGGTCATAGCATTCTGCATTCTTGGAAGGGACTATCACTTCACAGGAACGTGGATGGCTTTGTTATGTCTTATCTCCTAATCTGCAGTTGGAGGTTTTCCTTCCTTTTGCAGGTGCTCTCATTTCCTTCATTATTTGTTTATTAGAAAATCTTGTGGCCTTCCAAAGTCATTCTTATGCTAAGGAAGGTCGAATGCGATAACATATTTGTGTTGGCCAAGAGTTAGGACATAGCAAATACCGAAAGTCACATAATCACATGTAACTGAAAGTAGTGCTTTGCGTGTAAACAAAGGCTCCCTGCCCCCCACAGTGGAGGTCACGAAATTTTCAAAAGCACAGAGAGAAGGCTGGTGCTACAAATCTGGTCACTTGAGTGCTGTGGCAGTTCTGGCTGGAACTCTTTTTAAGGTTTAACTCAGGGACAGTATGGATCAGACAGCCTTTCTTAAGCCAAAAGAGTTCCTGAGAAGCTCTAGTCTAGACCAAGCTTTCAAAGTGTGGGAAATAAGTTCTCCATTCATTGACATCCCCAAAGCGTGGGGTTGGGGGGAGGAATACAAAGCAAAACTCAGTGTGCTGGGCCAAAGAAGCTGCCCTGTCAATGTCTCCAAAAACTAAAGAGAGAGAATACAGAACAAGAGAGAAACCAACCAATCTCTCCAACCGAATACTTAGATGACTTTATTTCTCACACAGCCTCTAAACATGAATTCAGCAGCAAAGTCCACATTTCTATGCATTTATAGGATCTTAACCATTGCTAGGACTGAAGAATCTCAGCGTGAACATTGATTGTTTATCATTACATCACCATGAAATAAAAATAAACAAACAAGAGTTAAAATAGATTACTGTCATATGAAAATGTCTCATTTTTGAAATAGAAACTTTTTATTTATTGCCCCCCCTCGTACATTAAGGGCCATGCATCTGAGTACTATGTTGTATAACTTGCCTTGCTGCCTCATATACTCAAGGTAATAGCAAGGGTCACGTAAAATATGCACTATAATAAATAAAAGGATAGTAAAGAAAAATAAGGAGAAGAGAAACAAAAGAATGAGGGCATAAACAGAGGTGGATTTAACAGCAGGTGCACTGCGTGCGCACCATGGGCCCCGACTTCTGAAGGGCCCCAAAAAACCCCAACTTTACACTTTCTTCTAATGACACCAAGTTTGGTTTCATACGTGCAATTTTAACATGAATAGTACATAATATTTTTTATTTATTTAAAAATATGGTTAACATGTATTTTTATTTTCCTTGTCTCTCTCTTTTTTTTTAAGGGGCCCAATATTTCCTTCTGCACCCAGGACCTCAACTGACCTTAATCTACCTCTGGGCATAAACTGTAAGCGGGAAGGTGACCAGTGCATAGAGTATATGCCGCAAAGTTCTATACACCTGCCAAGGGTCAGCCACAATTAATTTCAAAGCTTTCCAGCTACCAACAGGAACAGGAGACTATGAACAGGTACACAGCTGAGGCATCCATGAACTAAGCAAGTTCGGGGAAGCCATGTTCTTTACAGCAGTAAGGCCACAAGGAAACTTCTCCTGGGAGCTTCAAAAAAGGCGACCCTGTAGCATGTAACAAGCACTGGCCTAGACACATTCATTCATTTATCAACTCTCTACTGAGCCCCTACTCAGAGCCAGGCACTGTGTGAGGAGGTGGGGGCACAGAGATGAGCAGACAGACTGGCCCTGCCTGGTGGAACTTAACATCTCCAGGGAGAGAAAGATAGCAATTCATTTTAGAAATTGATGTACAAATGCAGCTGTGGCAAGGGCCACAAGGAAAGTAAAGCAATGCTAGAACACCTAACTGGGAGGCTCTAACTTCCCAAGGTCCTTAGGGGTAATTAGCAGTGGGTTTCCTAGGACTGCTGGAGTCATGAATAGCTCATCTCGCACCGTATTTTGAGAGAAAAACACAGAAAGTTTATATTATGCAAGCCTCAAATGAAGCAGTGTCTGAGAAAGGCTTTGTAAAGTACAAAGCACTATGTAAAATAAGGCATTTGATTAAAAAAAATAGAAAGCTGTTCTTTATCCTAATGAAGAAGTAATCTAAGTAAAATAAGTTATGCAAGTCTGATTAACTATAATTAATTATAGCAATTTAATCATAATTTGGTGATTCTAAATAAGTAGAATAGTTTCATAAATGTTATCTAAGCAGTGCAAAGCAACCACAATTCAACCCTTTAATCACCATGACCACGGATTAAAAAGTATGCCAATAATATGTGCTACAACATGACTACAAAATAAATCAATTTCTGATCTTCTTAAATGGCAATCTTACATTATCAGTTTAATATATTTCTATTTTGTCACACTAATGAATCCTATACAACCAAACAT
This sequence comes from Saccopteryx leptura, assembly GCF_036850995.1. Lineage (NCBI taxonomy): Eukaryota > Metazoa > Chordata > Mammalia > Chiroptera > Emballonuridae > Saccopteryx > Saccopteryx leptura. Next base: position 45,780,648 of record NC_089508.1, on the reverse strand, counting down.
ATTCCACACAACATGAAGGAACTCCAGTTATTCAATTTTACCATAAAAATTATTTGAACAAAATTAAAATTATCTTCACGATTTTGTCTTTCACTTACAATGACCTGCTCTTTCTAAAATTATTGTTTAAAGTGCTAAAGTGCCTTACATTGTGTAAAGCCAGTAGCCACGGCCACCATCACAGCCACCTGGCCCATGCAGGTTCTCATTTGATTCGGACAGACGGTAATGAAACAACAGAGCCAAGAACTGGTGGGCCATCATCTTTATCCTAGCTTGCACCCAGTGGGCAAGAAATACACACAGTGGGAAAACACTTTCCTTTCCATTCAGTACTCACAAAGCTACTGAATTATCCGAGTTTCCTAGAATCAAAGGTTTCTAGCTCACCAGCCTTATTCACCTCTGTTCCCCATCTCCTTCTCTCTGCACAAACTCTGCACAAACTGGCTTCTCCCTCAACACTCTGCCATCTTGGCTGCTTCTCCTCTCCTCCACATGGCCTTTCTCTGCTCTCTTTTCTCTGCTCGCTCCTCTAATGCTAACCTCAGGAACCGAGAGAGCAAGCTCTTGGTGTGCCCCACTTTATAGTGTAGAAATCAAAACCTTTAATCCAATATACAAACAAGAAAGTCTCTGATACAAAGTCACTTATCTGAGGCATAATGGGATTCCCCATGAGAGTGCACCACCCCCTATCTTGCAATCGGTCAAGGCTGTGGGGAAAAGCTTAGTCTTAAAGCTAAGCCTTAGGCTCTAACCACCCTGCCTGCTTACAGCCTGTCCCCCCCCACACACACACACCCAATGCAAACTATAAGCGAGCAAACATACATCATATTTAAAAACTTATTTGACCAACACATTGGCATAGTGCTTTATAGTTTTTTAGGGTCTCTTCACAAACACTCCTAAATTTATGCCTACAACCGTTTTGTGAACCAGGCATAGCAGAAGGCTGAGGTTCAGAAAAGTTAAGTAGCAAGGTCATTCGCTGGTGAGCAGAGAAGCCAGTAAGGATGCAGCTGCCAAATCTTTAGGGTTCCCCCACTGTACCACCCTGTATGTGACAGCAACACTACCTGAAAGGATGCTATACACAAGAATGTGTGGCACCCGAAATCTATATCATTTTATTAACCAATGTCACCCCAATAAACTTAATTTAAAAAATAAAGCATCTCATATTTTTCTCCAAGGACAGGAGTAAAAAAAAAAAAGTTGGATGCTGGGACAGTCTGTCTTAAGTATAGGCTATATTGAGGACTAGAATAAAGCACAAAAATAATTCTTTCACAGAGAAGCAAGAGAGGCGGTTTGATTTTTCTAGAATACATGGTTTCTGAAGTACCTTCTGCATCATTTCTTTGGCCTCAGGAGCATCTGGCCCAGATCTTTCTCACACACTAGTGAGGAAGCAGCAATCGTACAATCCTGAGGTCATCTTCCCCATGACAATGAATGATCTTACCTCCGTACTAATAGATAGAACAGCCCCTTGCCTTCTGACATCACTATGTGTTTTCTTTCCAGTAATACTTCTAGGGGATACCTTTTCAATGATCCAAATGTAGGTGGAGTTGATCAAAGGATGGGGGAAAAAATGAAAAGAGAAAAAATCTTAACACAATGAAACTATTAGGTATGTATCAATACAAATCAGCATCACCCTGTTAGATAAGCATTCTCTTTTTTGTTGAGGCTTTCATGTTTATTTTACACATCAACACAACCAGAGAAGTATGAGACAAAATCATAGAGGACCAAAAGTTTGAATGACAAGCCAAATAGATCCAGTTCTTTTCCGGTCACATCTGTGCCTCCGTCCAGATACACAGAGAATTCAATAGACATTTCAAATCAGCAGGTAAATGAGAGTGAAACTTAGCCAACCCGAATTCAGGTGAGACCTCGTCAGCCCAGCAGAATCAATGCAGGGTGTTGCTTTCAGAGCTCAGCTATAGAAATTCTTGGACCCACAAGCTTCAGAGATGATTTTTTTAAGAGGTGATAACAGGACAAGATCTATAGGGAGGAGTTTTGGTTTTGTTTTCATTTCTATTGATTCTACTCGTCATCAAATATTTCTTTTTCAAGGATGTATAAGGCAGCGAGATATTATAAATACTGAAGAGAATCCTTAGAAACTAAAAATATAGCCTCTTGTATTCAGGAAGAGCAGAGCTTGCACACGAACATCTGTCCTGAGCTCTCAAAAGGGAGAGCCCAGAGGTCCTCTGGAGGACTAACTAGTCTCAGAGGTGCTGATCATCAGCAACTAATTGCAGCCACATTACATAATCTCTTCTCCCCTTTCTATTTTTATTTTTCTAGGTGATCCTAAGAAATTCTGGGAATAATCTTGATCTAGTTTATAAAGGAAAAGAAAATTTCTATATGGGGACCCTTAGAAAGAAGGAAAAAAAAAAAACCTTGCTATATTTCTTTCCCCTTAACAGTGTGGGTTCAAAAGTGAATCAGACCTGAGTTTGAATCCCATTCTGCTACTTTATTTTTTAGAAACAAGAAATATTTTTATTATGTTTAATTGAATTTATTGACATAATTGACATTTATTTATATAATTTAATAAAATTATATAGGTCATCTGTACATTGCACTCTGTATTTACCACCCCAAGTCATGCCTCCCTCCACCACCATTTATCCCTCTTTACCCTCTCCAACCTCCCTCCACCCCCCCTTCCCTCTGGTAATAACTATACTGTTGATTGTCTATGAGGTGTTCTTTTTTCTTTGTTTAATCCCTTCAGCTTTTTTCACCCAGCCTTCAACTCCCCTCCCCTCTGACAGCTGTCAGTCTGTTCTCTGCATCTATTAGTCTGTTTCTATTTTGTTTATTAGATTTCACACATAATTAAAATTATATGGTACTTGCTTTTCTCTGGCTGCCTTATTTCACTTAACATAATGCTCTCCAGGTCCATCCATGCTGTCACAAAGAGTAAGATTTCCTTCTTCTTTATAGCTGAGTAATATTTCATTGTATAAATGAAACTAGCCCACTTTTTTAAGCCATACACAAGAATAAACTCAAAATAGATTAAAGATTTAAATATTAGACTTGAAACCATAAATATCCTAGAAGAAAACATAGGCAATAAAATCTGGGTCATTTCTCCCAGATTTTTTCTGATATATCTCCTTGGACAAGGGAAACAAAAGAAAAATAAATAAATAGGACTACATAAAACTAAAAAAAATTTTCACAGCAAAAGAAACTATCAACAAAATGAAAAGTCAACCCACTGAATAGGAGAACATATTCACAGATACATGTAATAAGGGCTTAATATCCAAACTTATTAAGAAATGGGCAAAGAATCTGAATAAACACTTCTCCAAAGAACACATACAGATGGCCAGTAGATATATGAAAGGATATTCAATGTCCCTAATCATCAGAGAGATGCAAATTAAAACCACAATGAGATATCACTTCACACCTGTCAGAATGGCTATCAGCAATAAATCCACAAACCACAAATGTTGGTGAGGATGTGGAGAAAAGGGAACCCTCATGTACTGTCAGTAGGAATGCAGATTGGTGCAGCCACTGTAGAAATCAGTATGGAGTTACCTCAAAAACTTAAAAATGAAATTGCCTTATGGCCCAGCAATTCCTCTTCTAAGAATATATTCAAAAAAAACCCAAAATACTAATTCAAAAGAATATATGCACCCTTATGTTCATTGCAGTGTTATTTACAACAGCCAAAATATGGAAGCAGTCCAAGTGCCCATCAGTAGATGAGTGGATATAAAAGTTGTGGTATATATTTACACCATTCTGCTATTTTCTAGCTGTGTAAATCTGGACAAATTTCTCATATTGTCCAAAATCCTCCTCTGTAAAAGGCAGAGAAGATTTGGAATAGCACAGATGGTTGTGAAGAAGAAATGAGGTAACGCAAGTATGGGCCTAGCAGGGTCTGACCAGATGGCCTATTCAATTGATGTCAAGGTCATTGGTATTGTCGTCTTCATCTGCCCAGTGCAGTCTCCACCCTCTCACCTTCTACTGCTAAGACACACTGAGGTTAGTTCCACTGCGGTACAAACGTAGAGTATGGTCCCTGCTAACTACTGCACTTCACTTCTTTCTATGAGGCCATCTTTTCACAAGCGCCAGTCATGTACTTTTGGAACAGGTCTGGGAAGTCAGTATTTTCCTTCTACATATCCCCTACCCTCTTCTCTACCACGTGTTAGATGAAAATATGCTTTCTTAAGAATGATATTTTAGAAAGCATTGCCATATTGGTTCAAGGATTATAAGGCTCTTTCATTCTGCTGTGTCATGCGACTGTCCAACAATTTTCTCAAGTGGGGAGTTCTTCTTAGGATGTGCAGAGAGATTGCATGACTTGCCCAAAGTCACCCTGCTGGCAAGTAACAGACCCCAAACTGATCTCAGGTAGTCCCATACAAAGCTTTTCCATAACATCCCAAGGGAGCAGAGATGGACTTCACAGGCTCTTCACCTGCCAGAGGGGTGGCTACATACAAATGCTCAAGTAAACCCCTGGGTCCCTAATGAGCCCATTAGAAACCAGGTGTTAGAATCCAGGTGTTGCCAGCCCTGCTTATAAAACAAGCCCACTTCTCTCCAGGAAGCCATCTCAGCAGAAGTCCATTTCTCTGTCCCTTGCAACCCAGGCCCCATCCACATGGAACACCTGGAGGAGCCAAGTAAACAGATTTGACTGACTTACCTGTTTTCCCTGCCAAACATTATAAAATGAAGTAATGGGCAACCTGCATTAATTCTGCTGGATTCTCAGACTTTCTTTCCTCCCCTTGAGGAATGGAAAATTGTTTGAACGAGATGGGAAAGCAGCTTTGCCTCTCTCTCTTTCAAAACTTCTCAAAACACATTACTATGCTACTGGAAGCCATTCAATTCAACGAAGTCATTAAGTTAAATCATCTGCACACATTTTCTCAGTAAGATGAGTTTGCATGGTGGACTGATTTCATAGAACAGTTGCATGTAAACATCTCCAGGGAAAACCAGATGTTGGTGACACATCAGTACCTAGTTAGTCCCACGAAGAGCGTGGCACTGGTTCTGGACATCATCTTTCCAGGAATCCTGTAATCAGGCTGGAACTTCACTCCAGAGCCCAGCTGGTGGGCAGTGTCTCCCCTCCTCCAGAAATGCTCTTTGCTCACGGCTCTGTCGCACTTACAGCAAAGGAGGCAGGCCAGGCCACCCAGTGTTCCCCAGCTGAAATCTCTGGAAACCCAAAGCCTGAGACTCAACTGAGACCACAAGGCCCCTAAGGGGATGGGAGGATAAAACCCCTGGACCCACTGGTTGTTCCAATACATCACTCAGGGAGGTGGGCCAGGAGAACAGAGGGTCCGCTGGGAACAAAGGCTTATTAATTACAGGTCCCCTGAAGGCACAGTCCTGGGAGCCTTCACAACAAAAGGGAGAGGGGACTAGAGGAAGATGTGGCTAAAATGACCCTGGCCAAGAAGAACTCAATAATGAAGTTACTTAATGAACTTATTACATTTTTTTTAAAAACTATAGTAAAGACTTTATGTATTTTTATGTATTATATGGACCACAATAAACATAAAACACAAAGGAGAGGCAAACTGCAAGGGATTAGTCTAATTAGTGAAAAAACATTAAACAGCTGACCCTGTAAATATTCACTTTAAAATCTAAAACTTAAAAAACATGTTACAAATGTCTTCCAGGGTCTGCCAGGCTAGAACAATAGGCCACCAATAAAGCACTCCTTTCCCACTGTTTGCAATTGAGTCGGGCAGTACAGCCTTTGCAATAAAGGCAGGATGGCCTCGGTATCTGGAAGCAATAAGCAATGTGTTAAGGTTTAAAGGTACGTTAAGAAGTCAGATGCCCTGGGAACCAAACAGGGTCCCAGAAAATTTGAGTGATGTCAAGACTTGTTCAGTGGTGGCAATTTCCACCCTTCCATTAAAGGCATGGTAACCCCGTGTTTTAAAGATTCAATATCTGTTATTAAGCATTAGAAAGGAAGCCAATAAAGTTAACAAATCTCTAGACCTAGTGCCTTGGGTGAAAGAGAAGTAGAAACCATCAAACCCTGCCCCGAAGGGGCTTCTAATAACACAAAAGCCAACTTAGGAAAATAATTGACTACCTTTAGTGACCTTACCTCTCTGCCCTCTACCCAGTCTCAGCTGCCAGCTTGTGTGGAAGACCATCAAAAGCAAATGAGTGTTGGTATTCCCTTCCTCTCTCTGATGATTGGAAATAATAACTTCTACTTGGTAAGGCAATATGCTTTTGTCCCAATGCTTTACACTCTTAGTAGAGATTTCAATCAGTGGAGAAAGCCCACATATGTTAGAATAAGTTGCAACACAAATAAACAAAATGCCTAAGAAATAAAATAAAGCCAACAAAACCTGACTGAGGAAAGAAGCAAAGAGAATCCAAAGCACTAAAGGAGACTCTTTTATGGGAGAAACCTGAACTTACAGAAATTGTTCAACTGAAGGCTCAGCCCAGTCCGGGGGCTTTGCTTGGCCAGACATAGCATGATTTCAGATCTCTCTACTTGCCTGGATGCTGAGATTCAAATGAATTCAGCTGCAGAAAAAAAGAAGGCATTTTCATCTGCAAATTCAAGGGGGAAGTGTGTTCCCAGAGAAAGGTATAATTTTAACTAAAGGTCAATGTCGCTGGCAACCAAAATGATAATAATAATAATAATAATATCACCTTTACATTTGAAGTCCAGAGTCTGTAACAAGATTTAAAAGCAAGAGAAAAGAAGAGGAATAGAAGGAGGAGGCGGAGGCAGAAAAAGAAAAAAGAGGAGAAATAAATCATTTTTGAGATTTTACTTTGTGTCAAGCCCTGTTTTATACATGTAGCTACTATCAAGGCAAATAGTTAAACTTCATAACTATTCTTATCTTCATTTTACAGATGAAGACACAGCTTTAAAAAGATGGAGGTAACTTGCCTATAGTCGCCATACTGGAAAGAAATTTTGTTTCCCTTTACATAGGGCTTTCTCACTCTTCCCATTACCCATTCTCTGGCTGGTTCTTCCACCACTCACTGGTGCTGCAATCAATTGCCCTTCCTCACATAGTCCACATTCTGACGTGTCCGTGGATAACAATGTTGATACTTACCTCCCTCCCTAAATTGCCCTCCTCTCTTCTGAAACACTGTTCATTTGATTCTCCCCCTCACCACCCTTCTGATGTGACATGCACCATGATCCCAATCTAGGCTTTCCCCCAAGTGTGGTCTTGAACCTGCTCTCTATATTTTAGTACTTTTGCAAGGCTTTGGCCAAGATAGAAATGACAAGGGCAAAGACTGAGGGAAGGGGTAGTTTCTAGAAATGCCTGGGCAAGACATCAAAGCATCGTTCAAGATGCCAGGGAGAAGTCAGGACATGGCCAGGGAAGCACAGCGGGGACCTTAGAGAGAGTTCTCACACAGCACCGCTGCCCGGCTCTTCTGAAGGGGCTGCAGAAAACATCTGAGAAGCTAATTTTTTAAAGGAAGGAAGGTGGAGAAAACAGAGAAAAGAAAGAAGGAAAGAAAGGAGGGAGTGAGAGGGAAGAAGAATAAAAGGGAGGGTAGGAGGAAGGAAGGGAGGAGGGAAGGAGGGAGGGAGGAGGGAGGGAGGGAGAGGGAAGGAAGGAAGGAAGGAAGGAAGGAAGGAAGGAAGGAAGGAAGGAAGGAAGGAAGGAAGGAAGGAAGGAAGGAAGGAAGGAAGGAAGGGAAGGAAAAGTTTTTAAGCTTCACCTCTGGACGTTAATCACCAGGTTTGAACTAAGGCCTGAGAACCTGAACTAGAATCAGCCATGTTTGGGACCTAATGTCAGTAGAAGCATAGAGTTCCAGCGTCCACAGACATATCTGAGATCAAAGCTTGAGGAAATTAGCCAAAGGACAAAATGTTAGCACCATAATGTGCCTGTGATCTTCCAGGGCACTGATTTCTTAGTCCACTCCTTTTGAAGGCCCGGGGCCCAAGGGTCCTGCCATTCCTTGATTCATGTTTCCACCCACTTTCACAGTTGACAGCTTGGGTGGTGCAGGAGCTCCAAGAGGAAGCTGTGGTAGAAGGCTGCCTCTCGTGAGGACAGGGATGTCACAACAGTTTTCCAAGCTTCAGGCCAATGCCCCTCCCAAGCCACCAGATGTTGCAACTGGACTGATGCCTGCGAGTGTCCAGCGGCTTGAATTAGGTTCTCAGACTCCCCATTCATCTCAAGGGGCAGAGTACCATAGAACCTGGGATCCTCTTGTGGGTGGGGCAGAAGGGATCGCCTTGCAGATGGACTCTAACTGTGGTATGCGGGTTCCAAGCGGTTGGTAGTAAAGAAACAGCCAACAGACAAAAGCACTCTGTATTCTCCCTTCAACGTGGTTTCTCTAAGGCAGTTTTTCTGCTGTGTCTTTTGCCGGTTTTTTGCCTTCGACAGAATCTGTCCAAACACCATCTTTGAGAGGGACCTTCTGTCAGTTTTTGTGCTCACTGAGAACAAAACCCCACAACCTGTGCAGGGCAGGTGAATTGTGCATTCAAATTCTCCTTCCCTGAGTCACCCAAGACCTCTTGAAGTTCTTGAGAATGCTTCATCCTACTCCCAACACCTTAGGTTCCTAATCAAGTAAATCCAATTCATTCAATCAGCCAGACACAAGACACCTGGGAAACAGCTACTCTATACATGCAACTATTATCTGGCATTCTTCATGACTGTTTACTTCATCCCTGTTTGCCTCTCTACTTTTTTTTCCACTGCAGGTGGAGCTTAACATCAGACATCTGGAGTAAGTTTAAAATTTACTGATTGGCCTCGGAGATACAAAATAACTATTATTTATTTCTTGCTAACTTAGATAGCACACAACCTAGATCACAAGCCCAATTTCTGGAACTCTTGAACTTGCCAATTCAAGTTCTCTAAGGGGGCTCAGGACAGCGTGTGAGGCTGTCTTCGCCTCTACTGATCGCTCCACAGGTCTGCCTCGGGTCTGCTCTGGCGTGGGTCTTTCACTCGTCCCTTGCTAACCCCTGAGACAGAGCAATCATCCTCCCTGCGCTGGGACTCCCTCTGGGGCCTCACCCCAGGGACTTCTTCTTAAGCACCTACTAGGACCTCTCCTCTCATTGTATCTCCAACCCTCCTTCCTTGCTGTTGGCTGTATTTCTTTACAAGCTGGAAACCAGCCACCCAGCTCGGTGTCTCATGGTAAATGCTTTATGCTCTCAGTCCACCAAAATTTTGATATTAAAAGCAAAGTGTTTGGAACTCAAAATACTTCTCTTATCCTCTAAGGGTCTGGTTCTGAATCGAAAGCTGTACAGCTTGGGTATGAAATATCATACAAAACTGTCCACCCCCTCCGCCCCCGTGCCCCAGCTGACAGTCATCGAGGACCCCATCTATTCCCTTCACAGAGGAGACAGGCAGAGATGGATTAAGCAGGTCCCCGCCTCTCTGCTCGGTGTGTGGTCCATGGATCAGCAGTGTGGGCATCATCTGAGAACCAGCCAGATGCAGAGCATCTCAGACCCCACCCTAGACCTACTGAATCAGAATCTGCATTTTAATAAGATGCCCGGAAGATTTGTGTGCATGGGGACATTTGAGGAGTGTGGCCTTTTAACCCTATTCACTAACCCACAATACACATCCATATTTGACAAACACAAAAATGAAGCTTCAAGATAGGTGAGAACAGCACCTGGAAGCACCAGGTCCTGCCTAGAAACAAAGGCCTCCCGACCACAACACTTCTCCCCGTCTCTGTCCCTCAGTGCATTACCCTCTGGAGGGTCCAGACATTTCAGTCTCTGGTACTAAGCAAACTCAGGACCCCTGTTCTCGCTCCACTCCTCTCCCGGTCTGAGGAACGCAGGGATATGTGCAGAGCAGAGAGCTCCTGAAGGTCTTGTTGGCGCCAACCAAGACTGATCAGCATCTGTGAAGGAAGTGCTTTCCAAAGCCTATTTTAAATGTTTATTTATTTCTAATCCATAAACATTTTTGAGTGCTCACCATATGCAAAGCCCTGGGCTAGATGAAGCAGGGAAAACAAAGTGGATATAACAACCCCAGGACATAGCCCGGGCTCCCAATGTAGTTGAGGAGCTATCGATATATTACTCTGGGTAACTTCCATGGAGATGATGGGGACTTTTATTTACTTTACAGTGAAGTAGACACAACATTCATCCTTAAAGGTATCATCAGGTCAGTCAGTCACATTGGACTACTAATACAGATGTTGAAAACCAGTTCTGAGGTTCAACAAGAAAGAATCTAAATCTGTGGTGGGAGGAGTACAACTTTTAGAAAAGACAACTTTTCAACTAAGTGATCAAACATTATCAGTATTTCATTATGTTGGTGCATTCTGAATGGGGCGGGGGAATGTTTATTACTCAACCTGGGGGATTTTGTTGCTGTTCTTGTTGTTTTAGGGATTGGAAATGGGATATCCTGGCTAATAGAACTGTCTGGCAAACTGACTGTTACTGTATAGGAAGTGTAAAAGCAAAGTGAATGAGATTCAGAATGTTTTATTCATATTGTAGTTTACATACCATATTAGAAAAAAATAATACAAAATCCTGAACCTATCTTGAATATCATTCTCTTGTAATACATTTCTCAAAAAAATTTGAAATATTATAATATTTAAGAATCATCTTTAAATATTAAATATTACTAAAAGAATCTTATTCTTTTCATGTATTCTCTTTCTAGTTATTTGGTATAGAAACTGATTATCTTACTATATGTAAATGCAATTTATGAATAAAAAACGAATATTTTGGAAACCAGAATAGCCAGGAAATAAAGCATATTCCAACTGGCAAATTATTCTAATCTTTAATTTACAAAGAAGTAAGCTTTCTGAAAACAAATAGGAACAAAATCAGTAACCGGCGTTTGCAACTAAATTGCATCAAGAAACTGGGAGAAGCTATTTTCAAGACTGTGATTATAGAAACAAGCCATAAGATCCAGTGTTAGAAATCTATACACAGAGAGAAATCTTCAATCCTAAATTATTAGTAAAAGTTTTAAAGAAACAAAAATAATTATCTATAGATAGCTGAATGTAAATCATCAATAATGGTAAAACATATCTTCAAAGAGAAGGGTAGAAAAAAAAGTTATTAACTATAAGGGGAAGTAATCTCAAAGAAGATCCATAGAAATAAAAATTAAAATTTTATGCATATATCTTTTATTCCCTTAAAGTTAAAAAAAAATGTTTAATTTCAGGGGAGAAAATTCCTAACATCAAAATGAAAAATCTTAAGATTAAAATAAAGATGGTAGACTTAAATGTTGGTGAGAAGATTTTAATATTTTCACCACAAAAAAGACATGGTAGCCACACGACAGGATGGAGGTGGTTGCTAATACCAGGGTGAGGATCATTTTGCAATTTATAAATGTATCAAATCAACAGGTGGTACACCTTAAACTTTCACAATGATATGTGCCAATTATATCTCAATAAAGCTGAAAAAAAAAGATAAAAATCATGACAGGCCTCCAAAATGCCAGCTTTTAAGAAGATTAGATTTTGGCCCCGGCCAGTAGCTCAGTGGATAGATTATTGGCCTGGCGTTTGGATGTCCCAGGTTCAATTCCCAGTCAAGGAAAACAAAGGAAGTGACCATCTGCTTCACCACCCTTTTCCCCTATCTCTCCCTCTTCCCCTCCAGCAGCCAGTGGCTCAATTGGTTTGAGCGTGGCCCCAGGTGCTAAGGATAGCTCGGTTGGTCCAAGCGTCAGTCTCAGGTGCTAAAAAGATCTTGGTTGCGAGCATTGGTCCCAGACAAAATTGTCAGGTAGATCCCAGTCAGGGCGTATGCGTGAGTATGTCTATCTCCCCTCCTCTCACCTAAAAAATAGAAGATTGGATTTTTAAATTAATGAGTTCCGTACCTTACAAACAATTTTTTTAAACTTTGATTTCACCCAAAGAAACACTGGCCCCTCCATAAGTTAGTTCAACTTCCTGATGCAATTGCTTATAATTAAATATTTGGTCTATAAATATAAAATGTAATGGGTTTTCTAATAACACAAAAGTATCCCAAATCCTGTTTTATATTATTTTAAAGTTCCTCTTCATTTAATTTTTTTAAATATTAATATTATATTTTTAATGAGGAGCATGGATTGACACTTAAGAAGGTTGAAGCATATGTTTGAAACTCCTAAAACAACACCAAATAATAAAGGGATTTTGTTACAACCTGAAATCAGCAAGGATTATGATAAACATATTGCTTTCCCACAGTGAACCTCAATGAAGGAAAGAAAAAATATATATTTTTTAAAAGTTGAAACTATTTTAATCACAATGAAGGATCAGAAAAGAGCGACCTTTTGGGGGGCCTGTCCACAGTTCTACACAACTGCACTTAGCCAAGGAAGAAAGTGGGGTGAAACCATGCCCTGTATTCACTTGAGAGAGAGGAGCCTTTTGTGATTGGTCTGTGCAGATCAATGATTCTGTATACCCTTGGGCCAGTCACTTACTCTTCCTAGACATGGATGTTTTTTGCTTCCCCTCTACACTTCTTTGTAAAATGAAGGCTTTGACTCTGTGGTTAACAAGATTTATTCCTACTTCAAATTCTATGACCCCATAGTCTTGTTGCTTTTTGTCATTTTTCCCTTGCTCACCTGACTCATCATGAATGTTCATTCATATGAAAGTAGTATAGGTGTAATAATGACCTTTCATTTCTAACCTCAAATTAAGAAATGACTAAAGGGTCTTATTAGCACGTCTTTCTCCCCACTGAAATTAAGTTCCTTTACATGCAGCCAAGTGTTGGTCACATAGTTTATTTTGAATAAATATTAAATTGTTTAGGTGATAGAAATAGTTTGAATCAGTGAGTATATTGCCTGTTGGTCATCTTTCTTCTGACATGTTTTCTTATATTAAAATCTAGCACAGTGCTCTCCATAGAAATATGTGAGCCACATATGTAATTTAAAAATTTTAATAGCCATCCTTTAAAAAATGTAAAAAAGAAACAAATTAGTCTGAAGATACTTTATTTAACCCACATTATTATTTCAACATGTAATCAATATTAAAACTACTCTAAGAGAGTGTAAGATCTTTTTACACAAAATCTTTACAGTTGAGCGAGCATGTTGTAATTGCAGCACATGTCAGTTCGGACTAGCCATGTTTTAAGTGCTCAATAGCTCGTGCTACTGTACTAGTTATAAGATCCATAAGATATATAATGAGAGATGCGTGTTATCTCATACAATTTCACAAATATTTCTAATTTTTATAAAGCAAACATTTTTAAAACCAAGGTTTGTGCTTAAAGAGAAAGGTTAAATGCTTGGGGCCTTGTAGCTCTAATATAAACAAAAGGAGATGTCCACAAAGTTCTAAGCAGTGCCCTGATGTTCACTGTTTGTGTGCAAAGTGCATTGGTGTGTGCGGTGGGGAGCTCCATCATGCTACAGCTTTATCCTGACTGGGGTAGACAGCTTCTCCGGGTGCCATCTCATAAGCTCAAGCATCAACAGGAGCTATTGTTTTTAAGATAAATAAATACCCACTGGACACACATGGTGGCAATGACATTTACAGGCACCTGCTAATTTTCTGAGGTAATTGTGACATCTGGTAACTGAAAAGTTTTGAGGCTCATAATACACAATTGGTTTTTAAATCTTCTCAACTATTGCCAAATACGGCCTGTTTATACACCAAGAAGAATTTATGTCTTGCTCTCGTGACTCTCTTTCCCTTCAAATTCGCCTTCACTGTTCTTTCTCACTTCACTTTGCCCGTATAAAAATCTGCATTGGAGAGGCACGTGAGATCTTCCCAGAACTGCAAAGCTCCCAAGCGACTGTTCACTTTCTGCCCTCAAAGAGCCTAGGGGTCAGCTTTATAGTGACCTTCACAAGTCTGTCCTCCTTTCTCCTCTAGTCTCATTCCTTTCCCATCATTCTTTCTGGAATTCAACCTACTGAGGACTGACTGTTAGTAAAATATGAACGTAGTTCTGGAAATCGACAAGCAGTTGGGAGTGGGGGACCATGATGGAAGCAATCTGAAAGAGAAAGAAGGGCAAAGTGGGAAGAACTCCCAGCACTTGGCACCATAGAGAGGTCAAAATGTGGGCTACAAATCAAATTTGTCCCTGGCTGGATTCACAATTATAAGATACCTGAGCCCAAGTGCTTTAGAGCATCTGTCTGCCATTTGAGCCCAGAACAAGCTGCCTGGATATTGAGACTGGTCCTCCAATTAGCAACAATTGAGCTCAGGATGAGAGCTTGTGCTATCCTTTTTCCTCTCCTCATTTTTGTTATTCTAGCAGCTGTCATCACCATTCACATCCACTCACAGACTGTACATAGTAAAGGAGCGCCATTCAAGTTTTGTATCCAGATTAACTTTGCAGCCTGGCTAATGTGAATTTATGGAAACCAATGGTAAATATAAATGCTAGCTGCTCTCCCACTCACCATGGGATGTTAGTAGATATTTACATTTAAAAGTTTAACACATCCTGGCCTTAATCCAATATTCTCTAACATTCTCTAAACAGTCCCAGTTTTTCTAAACCCTATGGTTAGCATGTCTAAAGAAAGGACCAAAGGGGGGAAAGACATTAGGAAGCAGTTATAAATATAAACCACCTTTTAAGATTTACACAGGGATTTTGTTAGTAAATTTAGAGAGTTGTGTATGCTGGAGCTAAATTTTTGCCTATACACTTAGAAACTAACAGAAGCATGCAGGGCCATCATCTGTTTGGTTGGCGCCCCACCTCCATCCATCCCCACCCTTCCTCCCTTTCAAATTCAGGAGAGAAGGCAGCCGGCTGAGGAACCAAATGCAGCTATAACTGTGTTACCTTTCAGTATTAACCACCAGGAAAAGACACACACAGAAAGTGCAAATAAAAAATAAAATTTCCGGGCATATCATTATTTTAACTTTTTCCCCCAAATGAGTTTAAAGCATTAAATAACAGCACTTTAGTCATCAATATTTAAGGTATGAAAAATAGCTCGTCTTCAAGATTGTTTTGGCTATTCAAGGACCTTTGCTTTTCTATGTACGTTTTAGAATAAACTTGTCAATTATTACCAGGGGGGGAAAAAAATCCAGTCGGAACTTTGATTGGTCCTGTATTGACTCTATAGGTCAACTCGGGGAGAACTGACAACTAAACAATATTAGCTTTCTGACCCATGATATGTCGCTAGCTAGCTAGATAGATAGGTAGGTAGATAGATTCGTTCTCTATTTAGGTCTTTGTTCATTTCTTCTAGCAGTGATTTGTGGTTTTCAGGGTAGAGTCTTGGAAAACTTAATTCCTAAGTATTTTATGCTTTTGGGGGTTATAGTAAATAGAGGGGTTTTTTTTAATTTCACTTTTTAAATAGTTGCCTGAGAAAAATAAACTAATACCTTGAACCCTCTTGCAACCATGTGGGGAGGCACCCTTTCACAATGACCTTCTTGCCTCCTGGGGAGCTCCAGGGCTGCTCTCTGCCTAGCCTCTCTGGCCCTAGTTCTCTACTTTATCTGTAACTAAAGCCCTCCTGGGCACAAAATTTTGCTGATCCTATCTCCTTCCTCTAGTTTGCTGCCAGTTGCTAGAGTTTTTGTTTTGCTCTGTTTTTGTTTGGTGGGAGGGCATGCACAGGAATCCTCGGGTCAGGGGAAAAGATTCAATCAGCACCGCTGTAAGAAAACAGATGAGGGCTCATGTAAACATATTCCGCTGCCTTTAACAGATGCATGCTAGAAATGTATAATCAAATTAGAAAGCGACCTCTAGTCCTCCTTGTGCGTTTCACAGAAAGAGCCCATTCCCAGAGGCATGTGTATTGCTGAAATAGCTCTTTGCTGCCTCTGTTCTCTGCAAAAATGATGATGTGATTATGCGTTCGTGTATGAGTCACTAGACAGACAGGTAGGACAGAGCAAAATGTGAAAGGTAAGTAGGCTTTGCAGGGTCTTGAGTTTACACTTCAAAAACCGAAATGAGGTTAGTTAACTTTCTCCTAGCAGGTAAGTTTCTTCCAGGTCTAAGTAAGACTCAACCGAGAACTAAGGCAGAGCTTCCTAATTAGCAGTAGTATTGTTTTAAATGGCATTCATTGATATAACCTCTGTGCAGCTCACTAACTCTCCTTCCCAATCCCCATCCCCATCTTAATGCACACACAGACTCACTCACAAGCACACTCACACACTCATACTCATACACACACTCACGCTCACATACATGAAACTAAACAGGACAAGCACCCTTCTGGGCTCCTTATCCATACAATCCTCACAGAGGTGACAGCTGTCCAAGAAACTGTTCTGTATGGGATGTCTGCTTGAAGTTTTTAATTTTAATCCTTTGAGAACACCCCAAGGCTTTCTCAGTTCTCCAGACCCTCCGCTTTGACTGCTACTTTTTATTCATATTACAGAGAATCCTCTTCTGGGAACTGGCTCACTCCCCAACTTATATTTGGTATTTGTAGTTAATATGTATTCTGCCATCACCTTAAGTGGCCTACAGAGGTGTAATTATCCCACAAGGAGAAGAGCTAACATTTATGTAGTGCTTATAGTGTGGCAGGAACTCCTCCAGATAATTTTAATAAAACTAATTTTATTCTCACAACTCCATGACGTAGGCACCATTAAAATCCTTATTTTATAGATATGAAAATCAAGGCACAGAGAAGGTAAGTAACTCACTCAACACCACACAGCTGGAAAGTTGCACAACAGAAATTCAGGTCCAAGTAATCTGGACCTGACCAGACTGTTCACTTCTAACCACAGTACTCCACAGCCTTTCTCCTTCTGTATAAAAAAGCTACCACAAATTAATCCAAAACATATTCTTCTTTATAGTCTTCACACTTGACAATTTATATCCATAAGCAGTATTTGTGTAGACATTTGGTGCCAGATATAGAATTACTATAAATATTTTGGAGGGTGGTTTGACCCCCACCTCTCTGTACAATAGCTAGACGAAATGGGAGAGAGAAAACAGGAGAATGAGAGGAGGGGGACAAAGAGAGAGAGACCCAGTGACATGCACAGAGAGGCAGGGACAAAGTAATGACCTAGAGACACAGAGAGAAAATTGAGAAGTGGTTCAGCCAGAGGTCAAAGAGAACAGCAGCTAGAACAATCAAGGAGATGCCCAGAAGAAAACATGATACAAACCTGGGGAAAAGCCTAATATACACAAAAGTTCAATTGAGCAGGGAGAACTGAAAGAATGTGCTACTTGGGCTGGAGACAAAAATAAAAAAAAAGGAATCATGAGGAACTTCGGATAATGAGAGGAAGCCAAGGAGGAAACTAGACTTGCAGGCAAATATAAACACACTAGTTGTTACCAGGTAAGGTACTGAGTAAGGTACTTCTGAATGAGGTACTTCCTGTGTTGCAAATAAAGCTCCTGAAGATATGCTATCTGCCTGTGTGCATCCTATGGGCACCCATTCCCATGAGTGCCTTGGGAGGTGCCACCCAGGTAGCACTGCACTGAAGGCATTGACTGAGTGGCAGCTTCATGCTTCCCAAAGGGCAGGAGGCTGCTTTGCTGGCTCTGGCCCCCAGGACCTGAAAAGAAAACCTTACACCTTACAAAAATTAACTCAAAATTGACCACAGACTCAAATATAAAACTTAAAAACTATAATATTTTAGAAAAAAAAAATGTAGAAGAAAAGCCTGGATATCTGGGACTAGCCCAGACCGCAAAAACATAATTTTAAAAATTAATAAATTGGGCTTTATCAAAATTTAAAGCTTTTAGTATGCACAAGACCATTAAAAAGATGAGGCCCTGAGTGGATAGAACATCGGTCTAGTGTGTGGACATTATGGGTTCAATTCCTGGTCAGGACACACATGAGACGTCACTGTCTGCTTCTCTTTCCCTCTCTCTTCCCCTCCTCTCTCTCTCTTCTCCTCCCACAGCTAGTGGCTCAATTGGTTCGAGCGTTGGCCCAGGCACTGATGATAGCTCAGTTGATTCAAGCATAGTCCGCAGACAGGGGTTGCCAGGTGGATCCCAGTGGAGGCACATGTGGAAATCTACCCCCCCTCCTCTCAATTTCAAAAAAAAAGAAAAGATGAAAAGACAACCCACAGATTAGGAGTAAATATTTCCAAAGTATATATCTGACAAAAGACTAGTACCTAGAATGCATAAAAAATTCTGGAAACTCAACAGTAAGAAAAAAATTCATTGAGAAAATGGGCAAAAGACGTGGAGACATTTACTCAAAAAGGATCTATAGATAGTAAGTCAGCACATTAAACTATGTTCAAAATCATTATTCATCAGGGAAATGCAATTAAAAACCACAATGTGATATCACCACACACCTATCAGAATGGCTAAAATAAAAAACAGTGACAACATCAAATGCTGGTGTGGGTGTAGAGAAACTGGATCACTCCGATGACAGGTGAGAATGAAAATGGGATGGGAAAACAGTTTGGCAGCTTCTTAGGGAAAAAAATTCACAGTTATCATACAACCCAATAATTGCACTCTTGGACATTTATCCCTCCAAAATGGAAATTTATATTCATGTAAAAACCTGTATAAGAATGCCCGTTTCATCTTTATTTATAACAGCCAAATCTGGAAACAAGCCCGTGGGTGAATGGTTAAACAAACTGTGGCACATCCATACCAGGGACTACCACTTAGCAGCAAAAGAGAGCAAACTATTAACACACAAAGCAACTTAGATGAATCTCCAGAAAATTATGCTGTATAAAAAATAAAAAAAATAAAAATAAAAAAAAAAGCCCTGGCTGGTTGGCTCACTGGTAGAGTGTCGGCCTGGCGTGTGAAAGTCCTGGGTTGGATTTTCAGCCAGGGCACACAGAAGCATGCATTTGCTTCTCCACCCCTCCCCCCTCTCCTTCCTCTCTATCTCTCTCTTCCTCTCCCAGAACCAAGGCTCCATTGGAGCAAAGTTGGCCTGGGTGCTCAGGTTGGCTCTGTGGCCTTCGCCTCAGGCAGCACTAGAATGGCTCAGATTGCAGTGGAGCAACGCCCCAGATGGGCAGAGCATCGCCCCCTGGTGGGCATGCCGGGTGGATCCCGGTGGGGCGCATGCAGGAATCTGACTGCCTCCCCACTTCTAACTTTGGAAAAATACAAAAAAAAAGAAAAAAGAAAAAAAAAAGAGAAAGAAACCCAAAATGTTAAATACTATATAATTTACATAATATATTTAAATAAAAAATTATAAAGAAGGGGAACAGATTAGTGGTTGTCAGAAGTTAAGTAGAAGAGTGAAGAGGAAAAATTGGTGTGGTTACAAACAGGAAATATGAGGAATCTAAATGAACTGTATTTTGTGAGTACTTTGGCTGTAGAGGTAAATACATGAGCTTACTACACATGATAAAATTGCATAGAACTAAACACACACACATAAGTAAAAGTAGGAAAATCTGGAGGAATTGTTTAATTGAATAAATGTAACTGAATCATTGATGTTGCACTCTAGTTTTACAAAAGGTTATTATTGTTGAGAAAAACTAAGGTAATGAGTATATGAGATTTCTCTGTATGATTTCTCAAAACTACATGTGAACCTACAATTATTACAAAAACTTTCTTAGAACATCAATTGGTTATATCTCTGTTAATCTATTTCTGGAAGCTTTGTTTTGGTTCATTCATTTAGGTGTCTATACTTTTGCAGATACCTGTAACTTGAAACCAGATAATAGGAGTTCTCCAACTTTGTTCTTTTTTTTTTTTAATTATAGTTTTTATCTCAAAATCCTAGTTCTTTTGACTTTTCATATAAAGTTTGAATCAGCATATACATTTCTCCAAAAAAAATGTGCTGCTGAGATTTAGATTGGTACTCTGTTGAATCTATAGGTCAACTTGGGGACAATTACTATCTTCCCAATATTAAGTTTTTTTTCAATTCATGAGCATGACAATTTCCCCCCCTATATCTAGGCCATCTTTCTTCAGTGTTCTGCAGCTTTCAGCACACAAATCCCACACATACTTTGTCACATTTACACCTAAGTAGTTCATGTTTCTGGCGCTGTTTTAAGTGGCATTAATTTTTTTATTTTTATTTTTTGGTTCTTTTTCCAAGTGAGAGCAAGGGAGATACAGAGACAGACTCCTGCATGCGCCCCTGCCAGGATTTACCCAGAAACCCTTTCTGCCCATCTAGGGCCATGCTCACAACTGAGCTATTTTTAGGGCCTGAGGTGGAGGCAACATGGAGTCATCCTCAATGCCCAGGGTGATGTGCTCAAACCAATCAAGCCATGGATGCAGGAGGGAAAGAGAAAGAGAGAGAGAAAAAAAGGGAGGAAGTAGAAGGGGGCAAGGGGAGAAGCAAATGGGCACTTCTCCTGTGTGCTCTGACCAAGAATTGAACCCAGGACTTCCACACACTGGGCCAATGCTTTACCACTGAGCCAACCGGCCAGGGCCAGCATTCATTTTATAAACTTTTATTTCCAGTTATTCATTGCATACAATTAATTTTTGTATATCAAACTTTTTCAATCTTGCTAAACTCACTTATGAATTCCAGTAGAGTTTGTTTTCATAGATTCCTTTGGATTGTCTGTGTAGACAATCAGGTCGCCTGTCAAAGAATATAATAAATTCTATGATAAAAATTGCTTCAATGAATGTCTCTATACATGTCTTTTTTTTTTTTTTTTTTGCTGACTTATTATATCCTCAACAGGTATACACATTTTAAATAGGTATATAATATCACCAGTGCTAATGTAGCCTCCAAAATTGTGTTTGTTCTGGGAGCCAGAATCTGGGGAGGTAATTTTTTTCTTTATGAGAAGTGTCTCTCCTCAGCTGCAAGGTGGAATTTGACTATTGGCCTACTCCTATTTCTAGATATAACTTTTAAAGTCTAGATAATATCAGGTTGAATATACCATCCTTATTTCGTAGACAGTCCCTGGCTCTCCCTTCCACCTTCACCCAAAGATTTCTACAAATTCCAGATTGTTGTAGGAAGTGAAGTGATGAGGAAAAGAGATGGTCAGAGAGATTCAAGGGTGACATTCTCCAGGTAATCTCTGACTTCTAGCTTCTGTTTCCAATTATTAATTCATTTTATGAATCATTTAGATAGCATATGCACACTGTCTCTCTTCTATAGCACACCAATCTAGTTAACTCAGACTCTTTCCTGAATTTCCAACACAAGAGCAATAATTTATACAAAAATATAAAACATACACAAGTTTTTCTGTGTGGGGGCAGATTAGACTGACATTTTAACAATCTGAAGAGGATTTGAGTTGCAGATTTGCAAACAGTATATGATTAGATATTAGCTACGCTGCTCCAAAAAGTCCTCTTGGCCACAACCAGTTTTCATGGCCAGGCCACCCCCGCATAGCACATCAGGTTTCCCCTCCGTCCTGGCCCCTTGCCCTCTTCTATTGTCCCTCATCTGTCCTCCACCATCATCTCCTCCCCACCGAATTTCTCTAATCAAAATGACCAAAGTGATAGGATGGGGCTAGCATTCTAGTCTTAATCTTTAAGTACTAAATATTCTTGTTCTAATTATTAACGTGAACTTTGACTGGACTCTTCTTCAAAACAAGATCTGAGATACTATTTGGAGTATTATAAAACCACAGTGAAAACAAATACACTATCTGTGATTCCTTGGCAACAATGCTTTGATTCTTCCAAAAGGACATAAACTCTACCCCTACTTGTAATTCTGCTTATCCCACCTTCACACGGTTTTCTAACTAGTGGTCCATATTTGAAAAACTGCACTATTGTCATAAAAAAAAATACTTGATATATTTTTTAATTGTAATAATTTTTTGTATTATCTCCTATAGGTTAAAAAGAGGTTGATTTTATGTTCTGGTCTTTTTTTCTCTCTGTTCTCTTTTTTTGATTAATATAAGACCTGAGAAATGCTTCTTACAATGATGGAGAAAAAGGAAGGAAGAGGAAGAGAAGAAGTAGAAGGAGGGGAGAGAGGGAGAGAGAAGAATATATCAATTACAGAGAAAGCTATAAACATAAGCTTGTTATCAGACTTAATATTAGTACAGATATGATTCTTGTTTTCAACAGCAATACACTTAAAGGGTCATTTTCTTCAAAAGGCTACAGGCCAAATTTCTCTGGGCTATTCAAACCATGAATTAAAGTTAATATGCCCCTAATGATAACCAACTATAACAATCAAAATGTCATGGCAATGAATGATTCTCCAGCTGAAAGTCAGAGCTCAGGGGTATAAAATTATTTTCCATTAAATAAAAATCATTCTTCCCCTGAAATCTTAGTCTCATGTTCCCTGAAACTGAGTTCCTTCTTAAGCGTTGTTTAAAAGCATTTTCACTAGTTCTAATTCCCAGAACCAAAAATGTTTGTCTAATAATCAAGAGTCTTAATAAAGTTAGAGACAATACAGGAACTGCTTGTACTTGCTTTTTCATTTTTTCCCCTCAATATGTTGGGAATTAATAAATCAGGTTATCATCTTGCAAATCACTGTAGCCATTATAAAAAAGAGGCTATCAAGGAAGTGCTCAGTCCCAATGTAGGATTAAGTTGCATGCCTAATTTTATACTTTTTTTATTATTATTCAGCAGATTAGATAAATGAGAAGGCTTGGCTATACCCAGTATAGGCAATGGTGTCAAGACATGAACATTCTGACAAAGTGTCATGAAATACAAAGTGCTATAGCCTTTGGAGTACAATTTCAGCATCTAAGAAAGAAATACACATGCCTACTCATCCCATGTTTAGAAATATGACAGTAATATGTAATAGGAATGCAAAAACACAAAGTGTGAAGATGTTCTTTGCAAGAGTCTCTGTTGTTTAAAAAAGATGGAAAGCCTGACCAGGTGGTGGCACAGTGGATAGAGCATCAGACTGGGATGTGGAGGATCCAGGTTTGAGACCCCGAGGTCTCCAGCTTGAGCGTGGGCTCATCTGATTTGAGCAAGGCTCACCAGCTTGAGCCCAAGGTTGCTGGCTTGAGCAAGGGGTCACTCGGTTTGCTATGTTGCCCTGGGTCAAGGCATATATGAGAAAGCAATCAATAAACAACTAAGGTGCTGCAATGAAAAATTGATCCTTCTCATCTCTCTCCCTTCCTGTCTGTCTGTCCCTATCCATCCCTCTCTCTGGCTCTCTCTCTGTTTCTGTCACACACACACACACACACACACACACACACACACACCACAAAAGATGGAAAAAATTAATGCATCTATTAGTAGAAGAATTAATAAATAAGCTATGGTGATCTATTCAATGAGATATAAGCAAATATTAAAAGAATGAGAGATCTATAAAACTGCCTAGAAACCATCTTGAAGTTATCTGTGATATTTGGTTAAATTAAAATTCTCAGTATTCGATATACACTTGATTCTCTGTAAAACTTACCCAAGGAGACTTGCTCATAGTCGCTCAGTATTATTAATTGACAGAATTTATATTGCCACCCAGAGACAACTGCCTCTAAATGTCAGGTTCTTCCAGGAGCCCTGCTACCCTTCCCTATGCAGTAGGATCATTGCTACATTTTGTGATGAGTTCACAAAAGAGCTCTGCTTTTAAAAATTCACTTATTTGAAAAGCCCTATTGGCACAATCAATTCAAAAGCAATTGTCTCTATCATAATAGTCTGGTTCACTTCCAAATGGATTCAAAGCAAGAATCCTTTACAAGTCAAGATTTCTTGGTGCTTTAAAAATATCGCTTCATTTACACAAACTTGAGGGGAAGATATCTGTTATGTAAATTGAGGAATGAAAGCAACCAGGGCTCTTTGACAGCCCCTTTTCAAAGAGCATTTGAAACAACCTGTCTAACCTGTCACCCTCCGTTGGCAGGAAAAAAAGAATTACACCATCACCTGCCCTCTAGAAGTTTACAATTCATCACCTTGTACTAGGTAGGATGAGTGGACTCAAAATTAACATTTAACACAAAATGCTTAAATTTCCTCACTGAAAGCCACACAGGGCATCAGTTATTCCTTACCCGCATGTTGGAGCAGAAAGAAGCATTTCCTGATACATCATGCGTTTACTTACTCCCTCAAGCCCCTATTTTCTCTCTAAATATCATTCCAAAAATATAATTCCATTAACTGAGATTTTTCTGGAGACCCATAAAGCCCAGATGAATACAAAACGTATTAGCTTCAACTTTCTAGCCATTGAAGACCAAAAGTCAAAGATCTATTATCAACACTCAAGGCCAATGCAGGAGAAAAATAAAAGCATTTTTTAAAGAGCTTGTGTTGCAGCTGAATTTGACTTCAGGAGTAGTCTGGTTCTAGGCCAGACACACACATCCCCCTTCTCTGGAGCCTTGGGCAAAGCTTTTAACAACTAACTTCAGTTTTTTCCCACTTATAAAACAGATAACCATCACCCTCCTTTGAGATGCATATAAATTAATTAATTGAGGTTTGGAAACAGTTGCGAAAATAAAATAATTCTCATAAATGTTAAATATTAGCTGATTTTCCTTCCAATTCTATGGTCTTGGTTTGGAATCATATATCATATTACATATACTGGGAAGCAGGAAATATTGCCACCTTGTATCTGATTATTCTTCCTTAAGTTACATAAGGGCTAACCTCAGGGATTAAAAACAATTCCATGGGGCTCATAAATCATTATGCATTATTAATCAAGAAGAGTATTACTTGCAAGGCATCTTAATATCCTATACCATCTCCTGTTATTTTTATTAGTTATGCTTCACAGACACTCACGAAGGTGGTATAGCCGTCCTGTCAACATCTTCTAGCCTCGAAAACAGGAAAAGACGGCACATATGCCTTGCACAGCCCACTTCTTATAATTAGAACTCCTGGTTTCTAAATTGCCAATCCATCTCTCCTATCAGTCACATCTTCTCTCCAAAGAAATTGTCCAAACATGCAGCATAAGCATCCAAAAGGAAAGGTGTATGGTTTATAGAGATAGAGAGCCTGCAAATGTCAAAAATAGTTCTATATGCTCCAAAGTTCTCTCTCAACCTTTTAAAATTAGGGGATGTACTGGAGATGGTCTCTTCAAAAACATATTTTAACATAGAAGACTTCATGAATTCGTATCACTATTTAATTTACTGAGAGGTGACTTGTTAATTCCTCCCAGAGCTAAGCAAGAGCCAGCACCCTGCATGCTGTGCAGGGGAGTCTGGACCGAGTCGAAGGACCAAGGGGAACCCAGGCCGGCAGGGCAGGAAGGGGGATGAGAAATGCTCAGGTGGACATTTTGGAAAGCTCAGTCTGGCTTCATGAAGAAAGATGGTCTGGAAACAGCTATATTATGTGTGGGAAAACAATTATGGGAGCTGACAGACTGTGAGATTGTGGGGCGTTAAATGGAGATAGCAGCCATGAAGGTAGAGACACGAAAAAAAAATCCAAGAGCTGTTAAATAGGTAAAATCAGAGAACCATAAAGAGGCCAGAGGGATTGGGATGCAGGATCCACCGGCAGGGACTCACCCTAGGTAAAAGGAAGAGCATCTTTTCCATCATGATAGGAGAAAAGGAGAAGGACAGACAGGTTAGAAGAATGAAGGACAAACACGCCAAACGTGTCAATGAATGTCAGTGGCAGGTGAGGAAAAAGTGGTCAGAAGATGAGGTTAGTGGAAGACAGCGAGGGATCCAGATGATCTCAGAGGAATGGAGGAAGCGGCTTTCAGGGGGCTCTTGAGGAGAAGTGGGGAGTGAGCAGGGACCAGGCAAGCAGCCTGCACTGGGGAGATCCCAGAGAAGTCCCAGGGAGCAGTCAGGTCTGAGTTACAGCCAGAGACAGGGAACGCTCTGTGAACCAGGGATTGAATCTACCACGGAACGAAGCTTTGCTCTACTAATTCTTCAGTTTCTATCAAAGTTACTCCGAAGTCTAATTCTCATCTCACATGTACACATTCAGTTCTTCCTTCCAAGAACATGTCACCTATAAATTAAAAGTATGATCATTCCTAGTCCTACTCACTAAAAGAAATATGAAAATACCTGGCCATGGGGAGCATTGAGGCTATTATACTAAGGGTGGCACCCCCAGTCCCAAGACCTGTGTGCTCCAGGACACGCGGTCTCCGTGCACTGATCACCAGGCATGGCAAGTAGCGGCAAAAGTCTTCTAAAGTCCAACAAAATGAGAGAAACTTCGGAGATTTAAAGCACTAAGTTGATGCATGCAAACACACACACACACACACAAAGGATGGTGTTATTTAGAGCAGATATGAAACTTTAAAATATGTTTTAAAAAAGGAATACTAAGTAAATGTTCCTGTGACAACATGAAACGCTTGGCATTTCAAGTATAAATGTAGATAAATAATACACCAATTTCCCAGCAAAATTCTATGATGTGGCATACAGAAAGTGAAAATTAAAAGTCCTAAATTCATTTCCAACACCATACAGGTCCAAGAATCTCCACAAGTTCATTAATAAAGGCCCTGGGACATCAGAATGTCAAAGACTCTTCAGAGGAACGTACAGCACTCAATTCAGAAATATATTTTCTTCATGCCACAAAAGGTCGTCAGATCCAACCCCAGTACTCAAACAGGTTCTGCCAGGCCACGGGTCCATCATGCCCAGCTGGGCAGGTGTCTCCTGCAGAAACCCTTCTATCTGGGCACTCCCCTTCGTATTTATCTCCTCCCACTTACTCTTGATAGTCCCAATTTCTCTGAGCCAAAACCTGCACGGCCAGAAGATGCTATTTGTGGGAAAATGTTAAAGCTTAGAATTTTAAATCTTAATGTCCAAGATGAAATAGTAATGGTATCAATGGTCTTTCACAGCTAAAAATAACATGTCTCCTCCCTCCTCCTTGTGTTCATGTTGTTATACTCTTAGGAGACTTTCTATCCTGGACACACAGTTTATATACATACAGCCAAATACAGAAGCCTGACCATGGTGCCTTGCTTGTTTTTCCTGGCGCGCTTCCCTGGAGCACAGGTCTAGAGGGAAAATGCATACTTCTCACATACAAATCAAAATCACGATCCCTAGACTTATATTTTTCTCCTTCAATTATTAATATCAAAGAGTAAACTCAAGACAAACTTGACAATGGGTTTCTTCTCACAATCAGCTCACAGGCACTTGCATACACACACACACACACACACACACACACACACACACACACACACACAAGCTTTTTTCTGAGGCCTGAGTGAAAACACTAGACCTTCCCCATATGAAAGGAACCAAATTCCATACGGCATGGGATTATACGAGGGGGTTTTACTCATGTCCTTCTCGATACAGATTTACGAGGGTTTCTGCTGACAGGAAGTATATTCTTTACTGAATTCCTCAAGTGAAGCAAAACCACACATATCTGGTTCTAAAGCAACATATTGAGTCACTGGTTTACACAGAAAATGTGAAATGGTCATTTGCAAGCCTCCCGCATACCTGTGAAGTGGACTGAACCGGAACAACTGTCTAGAAAAAGAAAAGAACTTTGAAAATGCAAAAAAATAAATAAATAAATTTATTTTTAATCAGTATTCTAAAAATCAGCTTACAAATCATGTCAACAACTACTCCTGAATAGAAATGTCTCAGCAGTGGGCGCTGAGAGAAAGCAGGAGGTCTTGGTGAAGGTATTTGTCGAATGAATGAATTCTTGTCGCTTGAGTGGACTGGATATTTGATGCAATCATCGGTTACCCCCTTAAATTCTCACTATTGGCTCTCCTGAAATTTTTGGCCAAGGTGTCATGTTTGGACCTAAAGTCATCCTGGTCTTGTCTCTCCGTCACCATTGCATGGAACCAGTCAGTCATCAAATTCCTAGCAAAGCTACTGTAATCTTAGCCTCTAGTCCATCTTTCCTTTCATCCCCACTGTGACAGCCTGATTTCTGGCTCTCCCTGTCTCTCACAAATCTTACTACAGTCTTCCTAACTGGTTTTGGGTGCTCAAAGCTCCCCCTGCACACAAAGGCCCGACCAGCTCTGTCGGAACACTGCTCTGATAGTGGCTTAAAACTAAACAGCGTAAACTCTTAAGCTCCGCGTCCCTTGGCTGCCCCTCCTGTCTGCTCCTCAGCCTCCCCACCCACTGCCTCCCCGGCACATCCCGGATCCTCAAGCCCATTGCATCACTTGTTATCCCTCAAGCTTACTCTATCTTTTCCTACGTTTGTGCTTCTATTTCTGTTTTCCCCTCTGCCTACATTGTCATTCTTTATCCCTGAGAAACCTCACTATCTGCAAAGGGCCAAGGCTAATACCACTCCTTGAGTGAAACTGCCCATGAAAAACCTAGGATAATCTCTTTTCCTTCCAACATTCACTTTGCTTTGTTCATGCCTCTGCTATGACACTTCTAAAGTAGTTTCTAGTATATGTTTTCCACATTTATTTCAACTCCCATCTTATTCATGCATTTAATGTGTATGCATTGAGAGTGTGCCAGGTTTAAGGCACCATGTTAAAAGTCAAGAGTGCTGAGAAAAATGAGATACACACAGACCCTGGCCTCATGGACGCTTAGTCTAGCAGAGAGACAGCCGTTGGATAAACAATTGCACAACAATTTACAGAACAAATAACAATGGTGATTAGTATTATAATTGAGAGTTGCAGGCTACATAGAGATCCTAACTAGTGGGCAACGTCAGACACAGCTTCTAGGCAGAAGTGATGTTTAGGTGGAGATATTAAGAATTTGCAGGAACTACACAGAGAAAAAATATATAGACAAAGAGCCTAAAAGGCCAAGGAAATTCATGTGCAAAGTCACTAAACCAAAAGGATCTGAAGAAGTACAGCGAGATTTGACTACAAAAGGGAATGGAAGGGGGAAATTTGCTTAGAACAAGGTGGAGAGAGAAAAGGAACCAGGTGATATCAGGTCATCCAAGCCATTTAAGATGGTTAGACCTATTCCAACTGTACTGAGAGCTTACTGAGGGTTCCGAGGGAAGGTGTGATGTTATTAGATCTGCCTCAAAAAAAAAGCACTCTGCAGACAGTGTCAATATGGGAAGAGGGGACAAGAACAGAAGCGAAGAGGCCAGTGTGAAAGGTGCTTCAGCCTCTGAAGAGCCGGCACTTGGACCAAGATGTCCCTGAAAGAGAGAAAAGTGAACATAGTTGATAAGCATTGGGTTGAATCATTTCTTTTAGCTGAAAAATATCAACAACTTCATATTTAGGAAGCAGGCGAGGCAAGACGTGGTGCCTCACCGGGTATGGGGGATGGAGGAGACGTTGCCAAGGGAAGGGTTAGTTTTCTGGATTGTACAAACGACAAGTCACTTACTGAAATGGAAAAGGCGGGGGTGGGGGGAGCAGATTTAGGGAAATAAATCATGATTTCCTTTTAGGACGCATTTTATGAGAAGTCTCTGAACTACCCCAGAATGGATTTGTACACAGTGATCTGCACTCAAAGGCAAGCTCAGGAATAGAAATTTGGATTTAAAAGTCATTCACTTATGGAAGCCATAGGAGAGGATGAGATCACCAAGAGCGAGGAAGGAAGAGAGAAGAAGGAAGAGAGCCATGGAGAAGGAGAAATACAGTCATGGTTCATAATAAAGGGGTCTTATTAAAAATCACTTGTGAATGCCTGACCTGTGGTGGCGCAGTGGATAAAGCATCGACCTGAAACACTGAGGTCACTGGTTCAAAACCCTGCACTTGTCTGGTCAAGGCACATATGGGAGTTGATGCTTCCTGCTCCTCCCCCCCTTTCTCTCTCTCTCTCTCTCTCTCTCACAATCTCTCCTCTCTAAAATAAATAAATAAATAATATATTTTTAAAAATCACCTGTGGAATTTTTTTTCTCAAAATGCACATACTAGCAGCCCAACAAATCAGAATTTCTGGGTTCTGGTTACATATAGTTTAAAAAACCAACTCCCCAAGTGCTTCTGATGCACATCCATGATTAAAATAACCAGGAAAGGGATACAAGAAAAGAGACTCCAAGACAGGGGTCTAAGAGAAGCCAACATCCAGATGTGAGGAGACAGGAGAACTGGCAAAGGTGCCTGAAAAGGAACAGTCACAACGTAGGAAAGAAAACCAGAAATAGTCACATGTGCAAATGCTCTCCTGGAGGTGAAATTAAGGTTGAGAGGACTAGAATGTGACTATTAACTCCACTACCTGGTGATGTGAGCAGGAGCAGAGCCCTCGAAGTGGTGGGGACAGGATGCAGAGGGGGAGGACTGAAGGAGCACACGTGGGGCGGGGCCCTAGGAAGGTTGACAGGGAGTGGGAAGTCAGGGCAGGGGGCAGGGGCTAGGGAGGCACATGGCTTCCACTTGACTACTGCTTCTGCTTTGGGAATTAATTTGATTGAAGACGTCACTGCATCCCCACAGCACTGGGTCACACACAACAAAAAACATCTGACTTTAAAAGCTTGGTAAAATGTATCTTTTGCAACTTTAGAGGGCCTCATCAGGAACAGATATACAGTGGTACCTTGAGATACAAGCAGACCAACATACAACATACAAATTTTTAAAATACGAGCTGCGATTCAGTCCGTATTTTTGTTCGAGATCCGAGTGATATTCCAAGATATGAGTCGTGATTCGGGAAGCTGCCGCTAGTTGGCGCATTGGCGCACAGGTCCAGTATCGGCAGCACAGCACCAGCATCTTGTTCTTTCTCACGTGTTACCCGCAGAATCAAGTTGAATCTCGTGCGCTGTACTCGTTCTTGCATCATTTTTGCATTTTTTACTAACTTTTTTTGTGTGCTATTATGGGGCCGAAGAAAGTGAGTGTAAAGGACAGTGGTGAGAAAAAGAAGAGAGTGATGTCGATAGAAGTAAAGCAAGAAACAATAGAAAAACATGAGCGTAGTGTACGAGTGATTGAACTGGCAAGGCTGTATGACCGCAACACACCTACAATTTGAACCATCCTTAAACAAAAGGATGCCATCAAAAGCATAAATCCAGTGAAAGAAACTACAATTCTGTCCCAATTAAGGATAAATATCCATGAAGAAATGGAGAAGCTTCTGCTGGTGTGGGTGAAAGAGAAAGAGCTGGCAGGAGATAGTGACGGAGACTGTAATATGCGAAAAGGCACTTATTATTTACTGCGACTTGAAGAAGAAAGAACCATCAACCTCGAAAGAGGCAGCAGAAGATAGGCTTAAGGTAAATCACAGCTGGTTTGAAAATTTCAAGAAGAGATCAGGCATCCACTTGGTGGTGAGGCATGGTGAAGCTGCGAGTGCTGACGTTAAGGCAAAAATCACACATTTTGCTGCACTTATCGCAAAGAAAGGCTACATCCCCCAACAAGTGTTCAATTGTGAGGAAACAGGATTGTTTCGGAAAAAAAAATGCCCCAGACGACTTTCCTCACCACAGAGGAGAAGAAGCTGCCAGGTCATAAACCCATGAAGGACCATCTGACCCTGGCATTGTGTGCAAATGCTAGCAGTGACTGTAAAGTAAAGCCACTGCTAGTGTATCATTCCAAAAACCCTCAAGCCTTTAAGACTCACAAGATTCTTAAAGAAAAATTGCAGGTTATGTGGCTCGCCAATGCTAAGGCATGGGTTATGTGGCAGTTTTTTATTGAATGGGTAAATCTCGTCTTTGGTCCTGCAGTGAAAAAATAACTTCAAGAAAATAAACTCTCGATGAAAGCATTACTAATCCTTGAAAATGCTCCAGCTCACCCACCTGGTCTTGAAGATGACATTCTCAGTGAGTTCAAATTCGTGAAAGTCCACTACCTCCCACCCAACACTACTTCAATCTTGCAATCTATGGATCAGCAGGTCATTTCCAACTTTAAAAAGCTTTACACAAAGCACTTGTTCCGCCACTGCTTTGAGGTGACTGAGAATACAAATTGAACACTTTGAGAGTTTTGAAAAGATCACTACAACATCATGATATGTTTATGCATTATTGACTTGGCATGGCACAAGGTTACAAGAAGAACCTTGAACTTGGAATGGAAAAAGTTATGGCCTGATGTTGTTGCAGACAGGAACTTCGAAGGATTCGAACCAGAGACCGAGACTGAGGTAGAAGCATTGGAGGAGATTGTGTTCCTTGGAAAGTCGATGGGTCTGGAGGTAGATGAAGGTGACATAAATGAGCTCGAGGAACATGAGGAGGAACTCTCACCTGAGGAGTTGAGGGAGCTACAGATGATGCAACATACGGAGCTTCTGCAAGAGATTAGTAGTGTTGGTAGAGGTAGTAGAGGTAGAGTTAGAGGAAGTGATTTCTACAAGTGAAATTAAAGACATGCTGGCAATGTGGGAGAAGCTTTCAAGTTTCATTGAAAAGAAACACCCAGAAAAAGTTTCAACTGGTCCTGCTTCAGCACTTTTTAATGACACTTGTTTGTCACATTTCCGTAACATTTTAAAAGGTAGGCAAAAGCAAACTTCTTTGGGTAGATTTTTATTCAAAAGTCCTGCAAGTGAAAGTGCTGAAAGTGCAGCCAAAAAGGCAAAAACAGGTGATGATTGAATGAAAAATACATAATGTTAAGCTTAGGTTAAGTTTAAAGTTAAGAAAGTGCATTTTTGTTACAATTAAATTTTTGTGGTTTTATTTTAAGTAAAGAAAGTACAGTTTTGGTTTTGTTTAAAGTAAAGAAAATGCAGTTTTAGTTTACATTTAGTGTTAAGAAAGTGCAGTTTTAGTTGACGTGTCTACAGTGCCTGCATCCCTTCCTCCCTCCCTGCCATTCCCTCCCTCCCTCCTCTGCCATTCACCTCCATTAGCCGCACTCATCTGCATCCCTTCCTCCCTCCCTGCCATTCCCTCCCTCCCTCCTCTGCCATTCACCTCCATTAGCCGCACTCATCTGCATCCCTTCCTCCCTCCCTGCCATTCCCTTCCTCCTCCTCCGCCATTCACCTCCATTAGCCGCACTCATCTGCATCCCTTCCTCCCTCCCTGCCATTCCCTTCCTCCTCCTCCGCCATTCACCTCCATTAGCCGCACTCATCTGTCTCCAAGGTAAGAATACGGTACTAAATAACACTTTTTTCTTTTATTTTATATATTTTGTTATGCATTGGTAAAGTATACATGTGTGTTTCTTAATTAAAAACATGTCTTTTTCATAATTTAGGATGGTTTGGGGATGTTTCACAGGGCTGGAACGGATTAAATCTATTTCAGTTATTTTAAATGGGAGAAATTTGTTTAATATACGAGTTGACTGACTTACGAGCTTGGTTACAGAACAAATTAAACTCGTATCTCAAGGTACCACTGGACTTCTAATTGACTTAATTCAATCATGTTCATTGATTCCAAAGACTAAGTGTGCCTTTTTGCTGTGCCAAACACCCCTGCTCACTACTTAGAACATAGAGGAGATGTAGTCACTTATCACGCCTTTATAGATGGGCTTGTGTCCCATGGGGCCATATGGCCACGGAGGAATGGATTCCTAAGGGACAAAAGGGATTCTTCAAGGGTCAACATTGTAGCACTTAAATTAGGGGGTCATTTAATTTTACCTGAGTACCCAAGTTATGTGAATGAAACTGTTCAAACCACATTTTTGTACCTAAACTTGCCTCTGGGAAGGTCTCGAGGAAATCTGGACTCCGCTCTCTCCTCCTATAGTTGTGCAGCCAGGGTCAGACATCCAAAATCAGGAAGCTACCTAGGGGAACACTAACTCACAGCTCGCAGAGCCTTACTGAGTTTTTCAGCCTGCACTGCCAGTAGGAATATCCCTCACCACTTTAAAGAGCTAGTTCAAGTTCTCAGCTGGAGAACTTGCTGACCTTCCCTTTCCTTGGGAAGCCTTTCCTTTGCAGGGGTCAAGGCCATGGCTGCTCTGAGAAGTTTTGAAGCCAGGGAATTGGGCTATATTGGGGGACCCAACAGTTTTCTCCCAACATTCAGGGAGATCTTCAGAGAGGAAGAGCTAGGCTCTTAAGATGCTCTCTCCCCAAAAAGGGGACACACAGCACCTGATTGGGGTCACCTGGCCACTAGGGGGCTTTAGCTACACACTGGAAGACAAAAGAATTTAAGGTCAATAGCACTTTACCTGTACTTGAGAATACATTTATATTCGCTCCACTTAACCAGATCCCTTCAATTCTTAGAGATCTCGTGCTGCTAAAAGACCCCAGTCAAACCCCAATGTCCAAATGAGCAGAAATTCATAACAGTACTGTAATGGATGTTGTGTGATTAGCAACTTTTCAAAAGAATTATGAAAGTAAAATCACAAACTATTCATGAATAAAATTGAACAATGTGGAGGGACAACCAGCAGCTGCATCCAGTCTCACTTTTTCAAGAAAGAAAACACAGGAGTACAGGAAACTTAAGAAGTCTGAACGACAGAAAAGGGAAAATGAATAGGAGGAAGATGTTTTGGTCATCCTGGGGAATTCACTACTCCAGGTCGTAGTTTGATTTCAGAGACATTTCGAGTTAAGACCCTTGCTTTATAAATGAGATCCAGGCAAATATAAGTGCTTACTTTAAAAACATCCTTTCCTAGTTGTTCAAAAGAGAACAAACTTAGGCCCTGTCATAAAATGTGCCTGGAAACTATTAATGTATCAATGGTCTTAAATGGAAACATTTCCTGTAAATACACAAGGTCCAACACATGTTAACTAAAAGTAACATTTTTTCCAGAGGATTTCATACTCTGTAACCATCACCTTTGGTAAAATTAAATGCTTCACACACAAATATACCTTTATATTCCAAAAAAATGTAAACCTTTGCCTAAAATGTTTAGATACTGCTAAGCAGAAATTACTATATGGACTTTATTTGTCACTACAAGTTTTTAAAGTTCTACTAACTTAAGAACTTCTTAAGTGAAGAATTTATCTTTGCTTTTTTTAAGTTCTCTAGATTCTGAGATTTCTCTCATTCTAAAAAAGTCTGTGAAAAACTATATACACAGAGACAATATGGAACAAAACATTAGGTTCTTCCATTTTACAAGAAATAGCCCTGATTAAAATCATATTTCTATTTCAAATACTTTTATCTAATAGAAATTGCAGAACAGCTCCACACCTGTGTATATAAATTTCTTTGCCAAATCCAGCCCAATCTAGGGTGGGTATAATTCCATTTCTTTGGTGTTGTATTAGGTTTCAACCATAGATGATTTTTTTCAGGTGTAAGATTTTGAAGTTAGTGCTCACTGTGTATATATATATATCATTATCTATATAAAATTTTATTTTTTACTAATTTGGGCAGCTTAATAAAATCTGTTTTTAAAACCATTCATGTAAAATATGTTTAAATGACTTTAAAATACTAATACAGAAAAACAAGGCTTTACATAGGGATTACACATGAAGAAGGTTTACTTGTTACATCAGTTTTCTAGGGCTCTGTAAAGAAGTGCCACAGACTGGGTGCCTTAAACATAGAAATCTATTTTCTCATGAATCTGGAGGCTAGAAGTGGGAGAGCAAGGCACTGGCAGAGTCGGTTACCTTGGGGCCTCTCTCTCCTCGGCTTGTAGATGTCTGTCTTCTCCCTTCCTTCATATGGCCTTTCCTCTACACAGGGCTTCTTCCAAAGCCATGGATAGATTCATGGCTTGTTCTTATAAGAACATCAGTCATCTTAGCTTATCCTATTGGATCAGCCTATCCTAATGACATTTTAACTTAATTACCTCTTTAAAGACCCTGTTTCCAAATACAATCATATTCTGAGGTACAGGGGGTTGTCAGGACTCCAACATGTCAGCTGGGGGAGGGGAACAGAAATCACCCCATAACACTTATCTTCAGAAATTCCTAATTTACGAATTTAATTTATGTATTGATTTTAGAGAGAGAGGAGAGTGAGAGAGAGAGAGCTAGAGAGTGAGAGAGAAACACCTATCTATTTCTGTATGTGCCCTGACTGGGGATTGAACCAGCAAACTCTGTGCATCAGGACAGCGCTCCAACCGAGTTTTATGGCCACAGTGCATATTTCTAATTTAATTGACCACTATTGGGACACCTCATACTTATTAAAAGGAACATTCAAGATATCCTGCAAACTCTTTGAATAATATTCTGCTAAACAAAAATTATGCCTATAAATAAAACTAAGATATCTGAGCAAGGTGTTTATAGAGTCAAATATTGAAAAGGTACTTTTGGTGAATATCTTAGCCTAGGAAGCATATTTTTGTCCACATTTTCTTAGTTTACTTTTTTAATTATAAAAATAATACCAAAAAAAGTTTCTTTATAAAAGACTAAAGAAAGTAAAATTTCCCTAAATCATTCATATCAATAAAAATTACCCCAATCTCATTTCCTAGAAGTCGCGCTTGTATCTATATTACTAGATATTGTCAAGTCATTTCTCCATGTACACACACAGACACAATTTAATGTTGATGGAACTGTCTTACATGGTCGTTGTCAGCCTGTTCTTGTTAAATTATTAAATATGTTATTGCAATATCTGTACATGACTCATTCTTTTTAATGAAAAAAGAGGTTCTATATATGAATGCAAAATAATTCATTTTGATGTATTCTTTAGTGATGGACATGAAGATCTGCTGTTATATTTTTCCAATTATTTCCAATGCTGTGATGTATATATTTGGTACACTTGAGGTAAATTCCTAGAAATAGAATTTTAAATTTTGATACCTAGTATCAAGCTGCCCTCCAGAAATTATACAATTTATACCTTATTAATAACATTGGGGAACAAATTTTTTTTCATTTTATGTTGCATGAGGTTTTAGAACTGTTTCTATATATTTCTACATCAATGATTCCAAATCTTAAATCCATTTTTTGGTGCATGCTCTAGTTTTTATGCAATTTTAACTTCTTTTTGTTACAGTTAATGGCATGCATTGGTTTTTAAATTGGAATTAAAGGGCAACGACTCTTGGATTGAACATAACCACAAGGCAATTAATGTTTTACAAACATCACTTTTACATAGTTGTAGTTGTTTTTAAATGTAAAAAATTATTATCTGATAAAAACACCCTCTTATTTTGTTTTAAGATTGAATCATGGCTTCTTCGAGTAGACGTAAATGTAAGAATAGTCCTGACACCTTCTGTTATATATGTGGCTGTTACACACTTCAACATCAAAGGCACAATATTTCATCATTTGTGACATGTGCATATATTGCCTATTTTCAAGTTCCCCTTGGTGATCAAGAAAAGAATTGGGCTCCTCATATTATGTGTCATAATTGTGAGGAAATTCTTCATGACTGGACAAAAAGGAAACGCAAAGGAATGCCTTTTGGTATTCTATGGTTTGACATGAACCTAAGGACCACAGCAGTGACTGTTATTTCTGTCTGATCCATACAAATGGCATTGGCAAGAAAAAACGGCATGTGATCACATATCCTAATATTCCTTCAGCAATATGACCTATCCCACACTCTGAGACACTCCCAATTTCAGTTTTCAATGGTTTTATTTCTTCTAAGGATGAAGAAAGTGAACATGGTGATCAAGTGTATTTTGATAAGATGCATGAGGAAATGGTTGTAGAATCTGAAGGGTCTTCTTCTGATGCCAAGCAGTCATTAACTCCTCAGCAGTTTAGCCAACCCGAATTGAATGACTTAATAAGAGATTTGGGCCTATCAACGGAAGCAGCTGAGTTATTAGCCTCCAGGCTTCAAGAAAAGAATGTACTTCACTGGTCAGCTAGGTGTTACCACTTACAGTCCAACAGAATGGCAGCTATTTCTTGACAGCTCTAAACAGAGTCTGAAATGTGTTCTCCTACATAACGGTAATGTTTATGCAGCGGTTCCAATTGGTTATTCAACTCATCTTTGAAAAGATTAAAATGACATAAAAATTGTCCTCAACTTTCTGAAGTATGAGGAGCATAACTGGATCATTTGTGTGGATCTTAAAGTGGTAAATTTCCTGCTAGGACAACAGAGATGTTTTACAAAGTATCCTTGCTTTCTGTGTTTGTGGGACAGCCAAGCTCAGGAAAAACACTGGACACAGAAGGAGTGGCAGAAACATGAAGCTCTGGAAATAGGGATGCAAAATATTGTGACAGGATCATTTTTCCCCCACTTCACATCAAACTTGGCTTAATGAAGCAGTTTGTTTAGGCTTTGAAAAGAGAAATTGAATGCTTTCAACATATTATTTCTGCTTTTCCTGCCTTGTCTTTCAAGAAGATAAAAGCAGGTATATTCAATAGACCTCAAATTCACACCCTCATACGTGAAGAAGAATTTGCCAGGAAGGTGAATAAGGAGGAGAAAGCAGCATGGCAGTCTTTTGTGGCAGTTACAAAGAACTTCCTTGGTAACAGAAAAGCAGAAAACTATGAACTTTTCTGGTTCAAAGGATGCTGTTGGCTTTCCATGGCTTTACATTTGGATGTAAAATGAGCGTTAAGATTCACTTCCTTTCATTCTGACTGGATCATTTAATACATTTACATTTAAGGTTACTATTGATATGTAGTTGTTTATTGCCATTTTATTCTTTAAAGCTGTATTCCTCTTTTGCTATATTCTTTTCCCACTTTGATCTGTTTACAACAGGCCCCTTAACATTTCCTATAGCATTGGTTCGGCTGTAATGAATTCCTTGAGGGTTTTTTTTTTTTTGTCTGGGAAGCTTTTTATTTCTCCTTCAATTTTAAATGATAGCCTTGCTGGATAAAGTAGTCTTGGTTGTTCTGCATTACTTTGAATATTTATTGTGCAGCCACTGTGGAAAACAGTATGAAGATTCCTCAAAAAATTAGAAATGGAACTGCCCTTTGACCCAGCCATCCCACTTATAGGAATATATCCCAAGGACACCATATCACCGATTGAAAAAAAAGAAATACACCCCCATGTTTATAGCAACATTGTTCACAATAGCAAAGATCTGGAAACAGCCCAAGTGTCTGTCAGTGGACAAGTGGATTAAAAAGCTGTGGTACATATACACAATGGAATACTATGGGGCTATGAAAAAAAAAGGAAATATTACCTTTTGCAACAATATGGAGGGACCTGGAAACTATTATGTTGAGTGAAATAAGCCAGGCAAAGAAAGAAAAATATCATATGACCTCACTCATTTGAGGAATCCAAGGAAAAATGATAACTGAGGAACGGAATTGAGACAGAGGAGGGATCAAAGGGACCAGAGGAAAAGAGGACAGAGGGAAAGGGGATGATAGGATGGGATAAACCTGAAGGGAAGGGGGGAGGGTGCTGTAGGAAGGGGAGCAAGGGAGATGTTGAGGGGAATATGGGGGAGAGAGTGCATTCGAGGTGACCCTAGAATCTATGTAAACACAATTAATTAAATAAAATTTTAAAAGATTCACTTCCTGAACAGTTGCCTTGATAAGTTTCTCGAAAATCTTGGAGCTGTTAGTGATGAGCAGACTACTGCTGGAGCATCAAACAAGATTGTCTTCAGCAAGTACACAAATGCAAGAGCTACAAACACAAATTTTTGCCTGAATAGAATTTAAATAAGTTTTGCACAAATTTTATAATTAAAATAAGTGTTTTAATATGTTCTATTTCAAATTTGTAGACAGATTCTGATGCAATCATATCTTTTAGTATATTAATGTATTTACTGCATTATATAAATTATTATATTTTCACAAAGATGATGCCCAAGAAGACATTCTACTTCATTATGTTAAACTAAATGTTGAAAAATTTACAATAAGATGAAAACCTAAAATCTTGAATTGCAAAACAATTGTAGCTTACAGAGAAAAACTAATGTCAGATTTGAGATCAGCACACTTGAATTAGGTAAGAACAGTGTTTTTGTGGATGCAACAAAAATTTTGTTCCCCAGTGTAATGTAAAAGTGCCCATCTTCCCAATCTTTAAATCTTTGCCAGAGAAGTTTAAATGTGATAACACTCATATTTGCTTATTTGCACTTCTTTAATTGCTACTGTAGCTCTCCACCTTTTTTACATTTTACATAAAATATTTTTACTTTCATTGTATTAGCTTGAAAAAAAATATGTTATTTCTAAACTATCACAGAAAAATAGTCAACACAAAGATTATAAAGTGTTTCAGGCACTTAGACAGATCCTACCCACTTATTCTTCCTTTCCACTAAAATTCCCCAGCCTTGTCTATATTTAACACTTACCTCACTTTCATGTCATTGTTATGGGTTGAATTGTGTCCACCCCAAATTCATATGTTGAAGCCCTAAGCCCCCACAACTTCGGAATGTGACTGCACTTGGAGATCGAGTCTTTAAAGGGATTATTGAGTGAAAATGAAGCCATTAAGGTGGGCCCTAGTACAATCTGACTGGTGTCCTTATAAGAAGAGGAAACTTGGACTCACAGAGAGACACCGGGGAGGCACTCACACAGAGGAAAGACCACATGCGAACACAGGGAGAAGGTGGCCACTGCACACCAAGGAGAAGGCCCTCAGAAGAAACCCAACCTGCTGATACCTTGATCTTAGACTTCTAGCCTAGAACTGTAAGAAAAAATAAATTTCTGTAGTTTAAGTCACCCAATCTGTGGTATTCCATCATGGCAGCCCTTGCAGACTAATATAGCCATTGCATATAGACATGTCAGTGTCTTCAATAGCCTGGAAGTTACTCCAGGGCGAAGGATGAATCTTATTCAGATGCCTACTGCCAAGCACAGTGGTGACACATGGTAGCTGTTAGTTACTCAACAATTATGTATTGAGTGAATGAGGGAGTGAGTTTCCTACAAATTATATAGACTTTCCAACTTGGAAGACATTTAAGTTTTTAGTGTCTTCCCTTTTGTAACCAAGAGAGAGAGACAGAGAAGCAATTTACTAGTAAACAGGCGGACACCAAAAAAAAAAAAAAAAAGCCCAGGACACTTCAGGAAGATGTCCACTCAAATCAACAGCAACCAGCAGCAGATTGGGTACTTTTTTGTTCCAAGAGACCAGGTGCTAGAATAAATGCAACAATGACCTTCAGGCCTCCTCATGTCAGCCTGACCCCAACACAGTTGGAGTGGGGCTTCCTCCCTCACGGGGCAGGAGACCATGCCCTCTCTTTATCATCACTGTAGGCAACACAGGTCAGTATCCTCTCTGGGCCCATGGGTGGGAGCGGTCTGCAGTTTAAAGGCCTTACCTACCATTCCCCACAGATAATGAAACTGAGTACACCAAGGCATAACGCTCAGGCTGCAGGTCTTGGCCATGGATCTGCCGTTGTGCAATTACCTGGAATCTAGGCCATATTTTCCCAATTTGTTGAGAACTATATCATGTGGGAAAGAATTAAAAGGTTTACTAAGGTCAATACAAACATAATTTATTGCTTCCCCTCAGTCAACCAAGCTCATCTACTTGGGTCTGTGACTAGTTAGCTTAGTTGGTTATATCATTGTCCGCTCAGGGGCAAGGTCAAGGTATCAATTTACAAAATTGGTTACTTTCCCTCTGTGGCACGGTCACAGATGACTGCCCTAATAATTCAGCATTATTTTGGTCCCATGAGGAACCTGAAGACAAAATCGATGTGGAAGAGCCAGACAAGCCAAGGGCACTGGTGGAAAACTGCCTCAGAGTCCACACGGGGTCCAGCAGGCTGGGGACTTTTGAAAGGACACAATTCTCAACCTGTAAGAACTAGTTCAAATTTCACGTGCTCTATGAAACCTTCTATGAAGACAATGTGACAAACTTGAGTGTGTCCACATATTAAAGTTAAATTGGCAGGCTGGTTAATTCTCTTTTTAAAAATCCATTTATTATTCTGAATTCTTCCGAATGTTTGTTTCACATGCTGTGGTGACTTGACCCAATTCTTTCTGGACTATAGGGTGTTAATCATCAGACCCTGTGGATGTGAATACCACCAGATCGTTTATCTAAGCCTTCAAAAGTTCTTCTTCATGCCAATTTGGTTTTCTGCCTTCACATTATTTATATTGTCTGTTCTGGTGTCCAACTGACAGTTGACCAAATGTAAAAATCTAAGGTCAAAAACCAATAGCTTTGTTTCCTCCTATGAGTTCTCTATCCTTATCAAATCAAAGCCCATTTCAATTTTTCTTCTTGGTTTGATCTTTTCCTTCCTTAAGCTGTTCTAATTTCTCTTGAAACATACCCACACTGTCTCCAAAGGCCTCCTTGGGAACCTGGCTGAAGTCTCCATTTGGAGGCACGCCAGTGATAGTACTCAAATCATCATTTCATCTTGAAAATTATAAATATTGTAGATTAATGTCCTGTTCAATAGGAAAGCAGGCAATAACATGAGTTTCTAAATAGTTTTGCCTCTTTCCAAATCAATCACTTTATACATGAATGACACTCAAGATTCTTTGTAATGTCTTCATATTTCCTTAGGTTAACAGTCAAGGTAGAGTTTTCTACTGAAAATACAGCTTAAAGAAGAGAACAATTTGTACACCTGAGAAAAAAGCACAAAGAGCTATCAAGTCATACAAATCAAATGTAAACAGAATTAAAGTCAGCCCTAAAATGTTAGATACCTGTGGGCTCCAGTAGCCGACTAGGTTTCCTTATTTTGCAAGACTGCTACTAACCATGCTTAGCTTCATGGAACACGTAGGAATGAAGAAACTGCTGAGTTAAGCATCTATTACAAGAAAATTACAGTGTAATATTAAGGGTATTCTAAGCATCTCCTTTAATTACAAAGAAAGATCATTCCCAAATATTAAAAAAACAATTATTCTAAATTAACTATGATGATGCCATCTTGTCTGCCTAATAATGTTCATTAGGACATTTGGAAATGTTGCTCAAGAGCTAGCGATTGTGTTAAACCTGTGTTCCAGACAGCAGCTAGAAACAGGTGGAGAGGTCTATATCAGTTAATCACTTAAGTCACATGTTATTATATATCTAAAATTACAGGTAATCTATTGATTAAAAAATGTTTCTATACCCTAGGCCATATAGGGGAACCAATGTTGTCACAAATACTGTGTGAGCTTTAATTTTAACTTTGCAACTTTATGTTAACCTAATTTATTTTCTGCCTTCAGTGTTCAAATAATCTTTTCAAAAGAAATCACACAAAGGGGTACATAAAAATGATAAACAAATTTCAATTGATAGCACTTAAACCATTTTTAAATCATGTTTTAGTTATTTAAACCTAAATGAAATTTATATGTGAATAATTTAAAATATACATTTCTAGGTACTGTATCTTTACACTTTAGTAAACATTTCAGGATTGTAAACAACTTATATTTTACGGACACTATATTTTCTTACTCTGCACACATAAAGAAGTGGTATAATGATAATATGAACTGGACATTTGAATCTATTTATTCATTGATGAGAATAATGATGATATATTATATACATTAAGCCCAGCATTATCCCAATTCTTCAAGTTTGTATGCTGGCAAAATACCCACCATATTCCAAACAGACCTAACCTATAAGATGAGAAAAAGAATTTATTTAAAACTTTCAAAAGAATTAAAATAAATTTTACTTTGGTGACATTTCTGCCCAACCAGCTCTAACTTTCAGTTTAAAAAAAATGGGGGAGGGGGATATCATTTTTTCTAAACACATTAACACAAGGCTTTTACACAGTGCTTTTCTCCCATGAATATTGGGCAGGTCTTCATAAACATTAATTAATTCTCACTATCCTTATGACGCCCACTTTCCAGTACACACTATTAGGCTAGGCTGGGTGGCGCGTCCGACGCTACAGATGCTATAATTACATAACAGTTCTCTGACCAGTACTCACACACGGAGCTCACGTACACACCAATACGCCTTTGCATCTTAGCCTGCAAAACACTCAGGCACTTTGACCTTCCCTCCTTCCTGGACTGGGACCACAGTGTACCCTTTAAATTCAGGGCTGGGCTCTTGCTCCTTAGCTAATCTGAGCATCATTAGGTATGGGAAAGGTTTTGCTTTTGAAAGTTTCAACAACAGATGTTTGTTAACCATTTAAACTAACAGAATAAAGCTAATAAATTCTAAGTGTAGGAACTAGTGTCTTCCAAGTAATTTATGCCAAAGCACCCTATTTAATACAAATACTTTGTGGTACTTAGTTACTTTTTATTTCTCAAAGGACTCAGAGGACAGGCAAGTGAGCTCAGAGTTACCTTGAAAAGCTGAACGGGACTAGTTTTTTTCACCTTTAATTCAAGACATTTAAATCTTCGCTCTAAGCTCAAAATAAAGCATGTACAAAACCAGTTTTCTCTCCTCAGTGCGGACATCTCCAATCTCTTCTTTTCTCAACTTTTTAACTTTTCAGAAAAGGGATTGCAACAACATAAAATTTAATTTGCCTTATTGCCATTTTTTGTCCAGCTACATTTAGTGGTTGTGTTCACGTTAACATCAGT
This sequence comes from Saccopteryx leptura, assembly GCF_036850995.1. NCBI lineage: Eukaryota > Metazoa > Chordata > Mammalia > Chiroptera > Emballonuridae > Saccopteryx > Saccopteryx leptura. The sequence goes on along the minus strand of NC_089508.1, from coordinate 45,736,197 downwards.
GTATCGAAGGGTATGTTCTGCACTTTTCAGTTAGTACTGCTCAATAAACACAAGACTAGGTATTGTTGTAATTTACACTATTGTCATTTTTAACAACCATAGAAAGATTGTTTCCAATCTTTTGCATTATATCCAGTGTTGATATCAATTTATTGGGGAGAAAATTACTATTTTCCTCTTCATATTATTTTTATGAGGTGTGTTCCCAAAGTGTCAAAGAGTATAAACAATTTTATAGTTCTTATTGCAGGTTACCTGTATGTCCCAGAAAAAAATTAATGACTCCATTTACAGAAACATCAGCAATTGATGGGTGTAATTACATAAGCCGCTTAGAATAACCTTTGAGTTGCAACATAAACTTTAAACAGTATTAATTTGCATTGTAACTGCTAGTGACATTGTGTATTTTTTTCAAGTGGCAATTTATCATTTGTATTTTTTTAGGTGAAAGGAGGGGAGATAGTGAGACAGACTCCCACATGAGCCCCTATTGGGATCCAACCAGTAACCCCCATCTCGGGCCAATGCTCAAATCAATCTTAAGTGCCCAGGGCCAACACTGGAACCAATCAAGCCACTGGCTTCAAGAGAAGAGAGAGAGAAGGAGGAGTGGAAGGGGAAGAGAAGCAGATGCTCACTTCTCATATGTACCCTGATTGAGAATCAAACCTGAGACGTCCATGTGCCAGGCCGATGCTCTATCCACTGAGCAAACCAGCCAGGGTATCATTTGTATATTTTCTTTTGCACACGATAGTATTTCCAAAAATGTGAAGTGTCACCTGTGAAATAATTATCCCTCTCCCTATCCATCTCCTTCTCCATCTACATCTCTATTTCTACCTCTCTCTTTCTCACTCTCTCTAAATAAAATTATATTGCATATACTTTATGTGGCAGATACTTCTAGAGACAGCATGATCTAAGAAAAACAAGAGGGGCAAAGTTCTCACTATCAGGAGCTCCTATTGCAAGGAGGAGATGCTATGTGTACATATACACACACACACACGAGACAGAAAACTTCATCTCATAGTCAATAAAGAACACAGACTGAATCCCGTGGCTGAGCATGCTGGGAGGAGGGAGCTTTTTTGGAGTAGCTCATCAGAGAAGGTGACATTTGAGTTGGAAACTGAATCACAAGATGGATAGGCCTTCTGTAGACCTTGCAGAAGAGTCCTTTAGGCACAAGGAAAAGCAGACAGAACACTGAAGGCAGGAATGAACAATGTGGTGGTTAAATCACAGAAAGAAGGCCTGTGTGGCTGGAATCTAGTTCACTAGGGAAAAGGAGGACTGAACTTCCCTCAGACAGGCAAGGTCCAAATCATGCAACAGGCAGGGTAGAGTTAAAGATCTGAGGTACAAAAGTGGGTGCTATGGTCAAATAATTTGAGGCATCACCGGATTGACCAAAGTTTAACAGCTTGCTCCCTGTGGGACTTCTCAAAGCCTTTAAAATGTGGATGTCCATTGTAAATGCCCAAGAGGGTAATGCAGTTCTCAAGGTTTCCCAGATATATTCAGTCACAGCATTCTTTTTTTCATAAAGGCGCTCTCGAGTCTATTGTTCCAAGGAAAGTGCTTTGGAGAACACTGGCCAAAAGCAGGGGCTGACAGTCTACGGCTCCTAATCAGTCAGCTGCCTGTTTTTTGTATGACTGTGAATTAAAAGTAGTTTGCAGATTTATATAGTCTTTAAAAATCTAAAGAAGATTTTATTTCAAATACTGATTTTTGTAACATATGAAAAATATATGAAATTTAAATTTCTGTGCCCATAAAGTTTTATTGTGACATGGCCAAGTGCATTTGTTTACTAATCTCTATGGCTATGTTTGTGTCACAATAGCAGAGTTGAGCAGTTGGGACAGAGACATATGGTCTACGAAGCCTACAGTATTTGCTTTCTGGCCCTTTCACAGAAAAGTTTGCCAACCTCTGGTCTAAACTATCCAGTTACTTTGATTATAAATTTTCATATGGACCTTGGATTATAGCCATAATTTATATATTTTATAGGAAATACTATATTTATCAAGTACTTACTCTATTTCATACCCTGTTGTTTTACCTTATATACTTATTTTTATTATATTTTGTTATAATTTTCTTTTAATTCTCCTTATCAAACCTAGTTTCTTTGCCTTTAAGAATACCCTCAATTTCTTAAGTAGTGATGTGTGTTTCTTTGACAGGTTGGATAATGGGCAATTCAGTTTTATCATACTTTAAAATAAGTTGTAGTCAACTCTGTAACATGTTTAGACTTTTTTTTTTAAGTTTGGTGTACTATACACATTGACATTAAATCACTTTTGTAGGATATCCATTTAACCAAGTAGTATTTCTTAGTAATTCCTATACTTAATCTTACATTTCTTCTAGTTAGTCAAATGTTAAGCTCCAACAATATTTTAAATCTATTTCTGAGTTATCTGGTTATTCTTTTCTGTTGATAATCTAATAACAAGGCTTCTAATAATTGTCACTTTACAATATATTTTTAGAACTGCTAAGGCCAGTCTACTATTATTACCTTAAATTTTGAAAGCATATTCTTTCCAACTCATTGACCCATGTGAATATCTTACAAGTTCCATGAAATGTGTGTAAGGAGATTTTAATTAGTGTTACATTAAATTAAAAGGAGCATTTTCATTTATATCATAACATAATTTCCCCACCAATGGCCAGGTTTCCATCTTCAGATATCCACATCTTTTTATTTATTTTTTTTTATTTTTTTTTTTCTAGAGACAGAGAGAGAGTCAAAGAGAGAGATAAATAGGGACAGACAGACAGGAACAGAAAGAGATGAGAAGCATCAATCATTAGTTTTTCGTTGCAACACCTTAGTTATTTATTGATTGCTTTCTCATATGTGCCTTGACCGTGGGCCTTCAGCAGACTGAGTAATCCCTTGCTCAAGCCAGCGACCTTGGGTCCAAGCTGGTGAGCTTTGCTCAAACCAAATGAGCCCGTGCTCAAGCTGGCGACCTCGGGGTCTCGAACCTGGGTCCTCCGCATCCCAGTCCGATGCTCTATACCAGGGGTCCCCAAACTACGGCCCGCAGGCCCGCATGCAGACCCCTGAGGCCATTTATCTGGCCCCCGCCGCACTTCCAGAAGAAACACCTCTTTCATTGGTGGTCAGTGAGAGGAGTACATTGACCATCTCATTAGCCAAAAGCAGGCCCATAGTTCCCATTGAAATACTGGTCAGTTTGTTGATTTAAATTTACTTGTTCTTTATTTTAAATATTGTATTTGTTCCTGTTTTGTTTTTTTACTTTAAAATAAGATATGTGCAGTGTGCATAGGGATTTGTTCATAGTTTTTTTTATAGTCCGGCCCTTCAACGTTCTGAGGGACAGAGAACTGGCCCCCTGTGTAAAAAGTTTGGGGACCCCTGCTCTATACACTGCACTACTGCCTGGTCAGGTGGATATCCAAATCTTTTATAAAAATGAATTATCTAGGGATGCAATCAATTCCTAATAAATTCATATTTATCTTAGTAGACACTAACTTTTATGTTTAAATTTTTGAGTTTTTATATGTAATTAAAGATGTACAACCTGAACACATTTTCAATGTGAATTATTCTAAAAAAAAATGGAAGCCCCTTCCTGACTCTCCCCCGCCCACCACCATACTTCTCCATAAACTCTGTCGACGCATGAGATCATGCAGAAGAGACCACAGATCATCTTGTCCTGCTTGTCCTTCTCTTCCTACATTACCCTATACGTACTGTTTTAAAGTCAGCACGACTTGTCATGCAACACCAGTGATCTTAGGGAGATGTGGCTAGAATTACATTCTCCTACAACTGCTCAAAATGTAACAGTTTTCAAGTCAAAAATCACAGTTTGGCTTCTAGCAGCAAGTCTTTTATATTTTTGTAATTGCTCCTTCTTATTGACAGAGTTTATTAAAGGCCCGGTTTCTTCCCTCAGATCCCTGTGACTAATCTCCCAATTAGGAAATAATAGACACGTTAAAAGAAGTACCAATAGAGCTCATGCTAATTAGAGCTTTGGAGTGTTCAATCTTCCAGAATGCTAAAAAATCCCCTTTATTTATGGTGGCGGGTCTCTAAGGTGGGGCATATTTGGTTAAAGCAAATTATGAGCTACTTCTGGAAGATTGCTAAGTGACAGTGAAATAAACAATAACCTCCATATTAGCACAGGCCCTCAGAGACCATAATTTAAATACAGAGATGACGTTAGGAAGGAGAAGCAGGATGATCAAGTGGCAAACATAATATCAAGATAAATTTGTGTAATTCCCATACAAAGTGTCATCAGGGTATTAAAATTTTCCTCCCTGATTTATTTCTGTGTGATTTTCTTAATTAAAATGCAATGTCTGTAAAGAAGAGGAGGGGGCATTTTAGTAAAAATGTGTTGGTTTTCCTGGAGTTTTCACCTGGCAAGTCTATACAAACAATGGCAGCAGAACAGTCTCTAAGCAGCTGTATGCTAAATCCTACGAACTCTTCATCTGGAAAGGCTGGTCAATCTCAAGATAGCTAATGAGCAAAACAGTCTGAAGTTTTGGAGTTTAGGGGAGGGCAAGGGTTGATCAAGCTCACTTATCACACTGCTGAGTTTTAAAAGACGGTGGGAAAAGTGACTCTCCTGGCTGAGGGTGCCCACCCCTTCTTTCCAGCTAAATGGAATGCTTTGCTATGCAAATAACGAGTCTGATCTCAAAGGAAGTGAAGGACTGGGGAAGGCAAAGAAACTCACCTTTTAGAGGTAAATTAACTCTTTTAAGGTACCATTGAACAAATTACTTCTCCATGCTCTAAAAATTCTCTTAGTGCCCTAAAACCTCAGAATCGCCTGAGATTAGCTTGCTCCTACAAAGGTCAGGCCTCATAAAGCGCAGTCCCTTTGGAAAAACATCTTTTGTCTGCCCTAGTTAAGGTACACAAAAGAAGCATGTGGAAATCACTCAGCAACTCGACATTTGTGTTTGACCCCAACCTACTGGAATCTGAAGGTTGAAAGTATCAAGGTCAGTTCGGAGCCTGGTAACCTAACTGTTTGAATAGGTTCCAATTTGGTAATTACTGTATTGAGATAATCCTAGCTCCCTTTGCCATCACGCTCAGTTCCCACAAAAACCAGTACAAGTAGCGAGAGCAAGAAAATGAGGGAACACATTAAATCCAGTAGAAAATTACTTTGCTCAACCAATGGCTTCTGAGAATACGAGACAGGTATCTTTAGCACATCTCTTTCTCTGGGTCACAGTTAACTTTCTCCAACAAAATATATATATTCCTAAAATGACTGAATTAGGTGAATACAAGTACTCCAATATGAAACTATCTGTGACTTGGATGTCAAGTGAGCCACTTTTTAGGGTACCTAAAGAATACAAAGGAGCATTCTGTTTAATACTGAGACCACAACATTTAAACCAAGAAGTTATTAAAAATCTTAATGAAATTTGGAAGTGATGTCCATAACCCTGATATCAGAGCCAGGCTGCTTTATATTACCTGAGGATAACTAAGTTTTATATCCTGCCTACTCACAAAAGAGGGAAAATGATCCATCTTAACATATGGATAATCCATACATTTGAGATTTAAAATGTTGATGTTATAATATTTATCTGAAATTAATAAAAATGACAGAGTAAAAGTTATATGTAAATATTTGGACAAAGATTTAAAAAGAACAGAATAACATAAATAGTTGTTTTAGGATGATATGACTGTAAGGGAATTTTCTTTCTTGTTAAAAAAATTAATATCATTTTAATTAAAACTAAAAGACTACGGGAGGAAAGATATACTTATATCTAAGCAACTGGAGTAAAATATGACAATTGCATATTAAACACTCAGGTCTAAATCTTCTGGAGGTAAGGGTAATGCTTTGGGTTGTATAGCTTTCACTGACCACTTGATGGTTTGTAAGTCAGTTCTCAACTTCTGAATCCTTCTTGAATTCCAGGGACAGTGAGTATAACCTTAAGTATACCTATTGTTATCCTTGTAAAAGAGGACTTCATTATTTTTGCATCATAATCTATAGAAGAGTAATGTAAATTGAAGTACAGTTAAAAATTCTCTCTCTCTCTCTCTCTCTCTCTCTCTGGTAATATGTTATCTCTGGACTCTTCCCCTGGGTCCTACCTCAATAACAAAATATTCCCAAAACCAAATGGCACAGATTTAAAACTTCAATCAGGGCCCTGACCAGTTGGCCCAGTGTGTGGAAGTCCCGGGTTCGATTCCCAGCCAGGGCACACAGGAGTAGCACCCATCTGCTTCTCACCCTTCCCCTTCTCCTTTCTCTCTATCTCTCTCTTCCCCTCCTGCAGCCAAGGCTCCAGGAAGCAAAGTTGGCCCAGGCGCTGAAGACAGCTCCATGGCCTCAGGCCCTGAAATGGCTCCAGCCTCAAAGGAGCAATGCCCCAGATGAGCAGAGCATCGCCCCCTCTTGGGCATGCCAGGTGGATCCCAGTCGGGTGCATGCAAGAGTCTATCTGCCTCCTGGCTTATAACTTCGGAAAAATAAAAATAAAAAAATAAAAAATAATTTAAAAATGAAAATTCAATCAGTATGAAGCTTGAGATGAACGACATTATACATTTTCTCAACTGAATCATGGCAACTGTGTGCAGGATGGAGTCAGTTTCTGGTACCAGAGGGACAGTGCAACAAGTTCAGAAGTAACTAATAGAATCCAATGTTTTAAATTAAACTCTCAAGCAGTGTGCTTTGGATCCCTTAGAAAATTATCTGCTGGCCAGAGCTTCAGTTAGTCAAACTGAAAAAAGTACACACACACATATATGAACATATTGCTAAAGTAATGGCAATGAAACTGCAAAATTATTGCTCCATCTTGTCTTCTTTCCCTCCAATTTCACAGTTTTGAAGTAAATATTTCCAAATCCTACAGTATTATATTTTCTGAATAGTTTGTTTCAAACAACATAACAGCATTTATATTTTCATTCAGAGTTTTTAGAGACTATTTTGAAGAGAAAGAAAGCAAAGACAATTGGAACCTGCTTAGGTAAATACCTTAACCCAGTGGTCCCCAACCATTTTTGGGGCCCTGGACCGGTTTAATGTCAGAAAATATTTTCACGGACTGGCCTTTAGGGTGGGATGGATAAATGTATCATGTGACCGAGACAAGCATCAAGAGTGAGTCTTAGACAGATGTACAGAGGGAATCTGCTCATTTTTAAAAAATAAAACATCATTCAGACTTAAATATAAATAAAACGGAAATAATGAAAGTTATTTATTCTTTCTCTGTGGACCAGTACCAAATGGCCCATAGACTGGTACCGGTCCGCGGCCGGGGGGTTGGGGACCACTGCCTTAACTGATTTAGGGATGGTCATTTCAAATGGCTTCCTCCGTGAGGAAACATTCTAATTTCTTTTCTAGGACTGATTAAATGTTGCACACGTTGAATTTTTTGTTTTCCAAATGTTCTGGTGGCTTTTGTAAACAAAAAATATTAGAGCAATCCAAAATTTTCACTAAAACCAGGCACTTTTCTTCATTGGTTACCACTCAGTTTTTTGTTTGTTTGTTTGTTTGTTTTGTTTTTACAGAGACAAAGCAGAGAGAGGGATAGACAGGGACAGAGAGATGAGAAGCATCAATCATTAGTTTTTCATTGTGCATTGCGACACCTTAGTTGTTCATTGATTGCTTTCACATATGTGCCTTGACCATAGGGCTACAGCAGACCGAGTAACCCCTTGATGGAGCCAGCGACCTTGGGTCCAAGCTGGTGAGCTTTTGCTCTAACCTGATGAGCCCACGCTAAAGCTGGCGACCTTGGGGGTCTCAAACCTGGGTCCTCTGCATCCTGGTCCAATGCTCTATCCACTGCGCCACCGCCTGGTCAGGCGGTTACCACTTAGTTTTGAACCATTTATTTATTCTGACACTAAGTGTTGAAAGCATAGGGAAACGGGACCCTTACAATCCCTCTGGGACCAAATTTCTAATCACTCTGAATTTACTCCCAGTTAAGTTTTCAGAATAGTGCAAGTCTATCTCAGATGGTACACCTGAATAATCCTGTATCAATCCTAATTTGGCAGTCCACCAATTATCCTACATTCCTCCAGGTAACAGGAATAACTTTCTGATTCTAGGTAATGTAGGGTCGACATCGATTTTATATTGTGCTTTGCATTTTAAAAAGAGAATAGATGTGTATTTTATACAATGTGCTTTGTGTGGAAGCACAAGAGCAGTTTGGAGACTTGGGCCTCAGCTTTATTCACCCCAGTTCACCTTAGGGCTCACCCTTCTGAGCCCTGGGCTTTAGGTGGCAGGTGGAAGGTATGGGTACTGTGAGTCCTTGGGCCACAGGCCCAGAGGAGGTCAGCTGAGGTGCCGTAAAGAAATTAAGGGGGCCGTGGCCGGGTAGCTCCATGGACAGAGCATTGTCGCAAGATTCAATTCCCAGTCGGGGTACAGAGGAAAAGCACTCAATGAGTGCCAACTAAATGGAACAACTAAGTGGAACTAGTTGATGCTTCTTTCACTCTCTCTTTCTTCTCCCCTCTCCCCAGCTCCTCAAATTAATTAAAAAATTAGGGAGAAGGAAAGAGGGAAAGGAAAGAAAAGGAAAAGGAAAAGGAAAAGGAAAAGGAAGGGAAGGGAAGGGAAGGGAAGGGAAGGGAAGGGAAGGGAAGGGAAGGGAAGAAAGCCTAGCAACTCACTTCTGAAAGAATTAGCCAACTCCACACCTCTTCGATTCCCCTCCCTCCCCCAAAGGTTGGAGGGAAGCAGTAGGGCCAGTTTAGCCCCAACCCGGTCTCTGCGCGTCCTGGCGGTGGCTGAGACTGCGGCTCATTGGACGTGTCAGTGTGTCTGTTTCCCACCTGCCTTACCTCACAGTCACTCCAAGAAGCGGTCCCACAGTGAGCTCTGTGCAAGGAAATCCACGCTCCCTAATTCCTGCCCCCCCCCCAACAGAAACTCCTCAAGATATCGAGACCTCTTACACTCCTCCATCTGAATGAACGCGCTCCCCAGAATCCACCGCTCTTCGCGGCCGCTTGGCCCTATTTCCCTTTCAATGTGCCCAGCACCCACCCTTAGGATCCGCGAAAGACTAATCAGATCCTTCTGTCTTTGCAAAGCTTCACCTGAGCCAGCTCGTGAAGGCCGGATGAGCTGGACGGGTGGTCAGCTCGGGCGGTGGAGACCTGAAATCTGCAATTTGGCTGGGGAAGGTGCTGAGGGGAACCCGCCCGTGGTGCGCATCCCGCGCTGCCGCCAGGTGCATGGCCTGATCCCCGGCTGGGAGGACGCCCCCTGGCGCCCCCGCGGCGGCGGAACCAAAGAGCTCTCGGGGCAGGCGGGGGCGGAGCCTGGCGGCCGGATCTTGACGTCAGTCCAAGGTCGGGTGATTATTGGGATCTGCCAGCGCCACCAGTGCCCTGAGCCCTCACAGTGTGGCGCTGCCCGGCGGCGAGGGGGTGGTGGAATTAAGTACGGTCAATACAGAAAATAAAGTCAGCAGGTCACCTGGCAGGTTCTGAGCGAATTATGCAACGAAAGCCGGGGAATATGTGATGCGTTCCCACGCACCACTCTTTTTTTGTCCTGAAGTTCCTAAGAAGCCGGTTCCAGCTTAAGGGTTGGGCAGGGATCGACGGAGAAGCTCCTCTGATGTGGTTCTGACTTTGCTGAACTCCTCAAGAGCGATTCTTCCTCCCCACCTTTCCTAAAGTACTGGGAACATTCGGGGGGGGGGGGGAGTTAATAATAATAATAATAACAACAACGACAATAATGAGATGAAGAGGGAAATGGCAGACTGGATTCAAAAGCAACACCTAGACGAGACGGCTGACGGCTAAATTAAAACATCTCTACACAACTCAATTACTTATCTCCCTGGGCCTCAGACTATGCCCTCAGAGTTTAAAGAGTTAAAGCTGGCCATAGCTCGTTGTTTTTCATGCTAACATTGTGGCATTATGACTATTTTGTTAACTAGGTATATGCAATTCACAGAATTTCACGGTAAATTCCCCAGACCAAATATTTGGCTGAACAAATAAACAACATTATCCATTCCTGAAAATAAGCCAGTAGAAAAGGGGGGATGTTGGGGAGGGTGGTTGCTAAAAAGTGACCTGGGCCAGGCAGCCACTGGGCCCAGGACTGGCCCTCAAATAATTTGTCCCAAGTGCTAGAAATCTGCGGGTTCCTTTTCAATGACACGTACGTTTCAGAAAGTTGCTGGAAATCGGGCAAAACTAAACGAGGCCGCCTGAGGGGAACCCATAATGGGCTTCCCTTAAATGATTTATTCGACCTCCATACCATTAATCAAAGGGGCAGCGACCTGGGGGGCTAGAGAAGGGGGGGAAGTATCTCTCTTTGCAGGGAGTTCTGGAGGAACTGTGGAGTCTTGCTGCCTTTGCCTGGGGCTCTGATCTCCTCTCTCCACCTGCGCTCTCCGGGGAGCTGGGGCTTTGGCAACTACTCCACTTCTATTTTTATTGGTTTCCACTAAGCTGCTCCTTTTGGAGGATTGTAGGACTTCGTAATTAAAAACAAAAATGAATCCTGCTTCACCCACCCCATCCACAAGAGCACATGTAAGAGTGTGTGTAAATGAACTCAGGGGTTCACCACCAACCCCCACTCCACCTTCACAGTGGAGAAATGCACTCTGTCAGCCCACCCCATACAGACTATATACAAAGACACTGCTCTTCCTCCAAACTCATCCAAGCCACTGCAGAAAAAAATAAAAAATGCACACATACAAAATGAGCCTAAGCAGGCTAAAATTCCAGGGCTTCATTTAGTTGCTGATGGCAAGTGAGAAGAAGCAAAGGTCTCTCCTCTGGTCCTCTTAGCCACTACATACATGCATGTCATTTCAGAAAGCCATTTCTCTGCCTTGCTGGCAGCCCTTAACTGAAAGAGACTGCTCAAGCACATTAGCATTTTCCTTTTTTACTTTAGCCAAAATTTGAGCTTTCTCCTTGAAGAAATCCTGGCTCAGAACATCACATCCAAGTGTATCACTTTCTTCCCAGCTCCAGGGAAGGGGGGCAGGCAGCACAGAGAGACAAGGAGAGTTGGCATTTAACTCAAGAGAATCTATATAGTGGAATACTTTAACCGTGCCTACTTAGAAATTCTGACCCTTCAGTGTCTGACCCCATTGCCACCCCCACCCACACTCAGTCTAATCTGTTGGAATTCTGAATTCAATGAAGGCCTTCATGTGAGAATAGGAGACAAGGAAAAAGAAGTCAAGAAACACTTGAGAATTCCACGGTGTGGTATATTAAAATTGTGGTCACCAAACTTTTTGAAGGTAATGTACATTCCTTATTTTATTGGCTAAAACTCATTTCTCAAAAAAAAAAAAAGTTCAAAACACTCACACACATTTATAAATACCACAATATGTGAGTGTGCAAATTAGTTTTGAATTGAAATGTACAACATTCAGGCCTCTAATACCTGGAGACACCCTAGGGTATCATAAAAAGCAGAGGTGGGAATCATGTCCCGGGAGTTGAGATTCTTATCCATCACACGCAGCTGGGATGCCCCTCTAACAGGTGAGCAAATCCAGAAGAAGATGCACAAGGAGCCCAAAACTGAACCTTGAATCTGGCCTACTTCTTTTACCCCAGTGTCTTCAAGGCACATGTCATCCAGATGGGAGAGGATGCTGCGTCCTTGTTAACATGAAATAGAAATGGAAAACAATGCATCCTAGCAATTACCATCTCTCCACCATCAGTTTACTTCCTGTCCCTAGAACTTAACCACCTCCATGACCAGCCTCGGACTTCCATTGTGCCCCAGCCCCACCTGAACAGGAAAAAAAAAATCTTATTCAAAAGAGATGGGGCGGAAGGATAAGAGAAAAGATCCGAGAGAAAGAACATAGTTTACCTTTAAAATAATGACTCATTTTATTTTTTCTTTTAATATGTAGTTATAAATATATTTTGTCAAAATATATGATCAATATGGTCAAAACATTTGCACGTAAAGTCATAAATAAGGTCAAGGTGAATGTTTAGGTTTTTTCCTTTTTTTTTTTTTAAAGATAAAAGTCCAGCTATAAGGAAGCAGTCTGTGTAGTATGTGGGTGAGTGGATGGGAGTGTGTGTGTGTGTGTGTGTGTGTGTGTGTGCACATGTGTGTGTGCATGTGTCCCCAAGGGCTGCTGACCTCAGCGGCACCCACATCCCTCTACTACCATCTCCTGATAATTTTTCAGTACCACCTTGTCATACTCATCCAGGTAGAGCATGGAGATGGCACTTAGTTCAGTGGGAACACAACAGGCTTTGGGGATACTAGAATTGACAGAGTTGACCAGGGTCTGCACAATGGCATGGTTGGTTGAGTTGAGGTGGTCAGCCAGTGGAAAGGGACAGTCCCCATGGCAGTAGAAGGCCTGGTAGCCTGGTGGGGCCACAATCCAGTCATTCCAGCCCACATCACTGAAGTCCACATAGAGCGAGTGGCGTCGGCAGTTCTTATTCTTCTTCCGGGCTCGCTGTGGGTGATGCTTGGGGCTACGCTTGGCCCTTCGTCGTCGGGTCAAGGCGTGTCCCCGGCCATCGTGGCCAAAGGTGACCAGGAGGGGCCGGAGCTGTGCCCAATCCCCACTCCCTTGAGGTAACGATCGGCTTATCCTGACATGCTGGCCCTGGTGGGTCCGAGTCTGATGAAGGTGAGTCACCTCAATGGCCAGCCCGTAGTTTGGCCGCTTCTCTTGGGTCCAGCGAAGGACTGCAGGGCTCACATCAAAAGTTTCCCACCGTGTCACATTGTGGTGGACCAGTCTCGTGTCCAGTAGTCGTGTGATGAGGTGCCCAGGCACCAATTCTGCCGGGGGCTTCATAACCTCATAAATGTTTATTCGGTGGAAGCCCTGCTCCCAATCAGGGCCCTGGTCCACCTGTTCCCGGAAAAGTCGAAGCTCTGCGGATGAGATCACCTCGTTTTCTGGGATGCTGCTGAGGTTAAAGAGGAAACGAAAAGCAGAGTTTTCGCTGGTCCCTGGGATGTTCTCCAGATGTTCTAGGCACAGTTGGGGAGAAAAAGAAAAAGAAAAGCACATGAACTTTTCTGAGAGACTGAAAAGTCAAGAAATAGCTAAGAATTGGGTGATGAGTGGTGAATTCTGCTTATATAGGGGAAGCCTATTTGGGGTAGTAAGCATATCTTTTAATTCAAAGAAATAAGATAAATGGAGCAGCTAGCAAACTCAGAACAACTTTGCTAACATTCATTCGGCAGGCAAGCACCAAAGACAGAAAGTATCTCCCAACCTCCTTTATATGTCTAATAATTTCCATGTGTCAACTCCTTACTCCACCACCATCAAGACTCCCATTTTAAAGCCCTCTTGGCTTTGTGTCCACATTTTCTTTACAAGTGGTTGTAAAGAAGAAGAGGGGCCAGCAGAGCAGAGGCAGGAGGAAACACGCACACAACCACCCTCTCCCTCGTCTTCCATTTTCGAGTATGTTACTAAACATTTCCCCAGCGATCTCGGAAACACAGAGCATGCCTTGTTGATCATGTTACAGAGGGGAAAATAAATTCCAACACAGTAATGATGCTGGTGGATTAATAACTCAGATTTACTTTGGAAAAGAAACATCCGCTAGGAAACATTCAGATCGGATTACAAGGCCCCTATTGAATAAACCTGACAAACACACAGCTGTAACATTAAATTCAGTAGGTGCTTTGAAAAAAAAAAAAAAAAAAAAACCGGGCAGAAAACCTGGCAGAAAAGGCTTTGATATAGCAAAAACACACCGCTGGGGCTAGCCCACGTCTGAGTGGTGTCATTCCCCTTCCTTCAGCCCCTCCTCTCTGTCTCCGAAAAATAAATTTAGCCACAGCTCTGGAAATTCTTGGAGGTAGGCAGCTCTGTTCCCCAGACTCCTGGATTTGGGGCTTTGATGTAACCTGAACCCTTCTCCCCCAGGGCTTCCACGGCCTCACCAGCCAACCCTACTGGCCCTCCCCCGCCCAGACTCCCCAGACTCCCGGCAGGACTGACCTTCGTGGTGGAAACTCCTCACGGTGTTGGCCCGACTGGCGGGGCGCTCAGGGTACTCCAGAGCAATGCTGTGAATCTGCGGCTCTTCCTCCTCCTCCTCCCCAGACTGGAGCCGGTAAAGATCCCGCATGTAATCCGGGATGACGGCGCTCTTGCTAGGCTGCGGGCGGCGGCGCAGCCCGAACATCTGCAGAAGTGTAGCCTCGAAGTCCCGCAGGAGCTCATGGCTCTGCCCTGAGCGGCGTCCTCCCGCGTGGCTCTGAATCTCGGCGACTTTTTTCTTCCCCGTCTCAGGTATCAAACTAGCATGGCTCGCGCCTCCTAGCAGGACTTGGCATAATAAAACGACCATCAGCATTCGGTTACCAGGAATCATGGTGTCTCTGGGGAGGGGGAGGAGGTGGAAGGTTAAAGAATAAATAAACACCAATAACTAGAGAGAAAATAGAGATGTCCCGCATATGCATATAGGGCGAGAGATAGAGGGTCAAGATGTAAAACAGGTCAGAAAGATCAAGTTTGTGTCTTCTCCCTCACACCCCCCCTCCACCACCAGCTGCAGCCATGCAAGGCCTGAAAGTAGGAATTGCCCTGTAATTACTTGGTCTAACTTGTTTACAGTCAAATAACCCCAAATCAGATAGCCTCCATCCTGTTAATCTTTTTTTGTCCCAACTGCTATCTGAGCCATGATCTCAGCTTGGCTTCTTCAAGGATAAACAGTTAACATTGAGGGGGTAAAAAGGGTGGGGGAGGGAGAATTAAAATGCCATTGCTCTCCACTTCAGACCTTCAGCCTCTTCCCTTCTTCCTCCACCCCCACCTTCTTCCTCCCTCCGCCCTCCCAGCCCAACTTCCACAACTTCCAGCTGGGTCGGAGCAGGAGGGAGGGAAAGCAAGGGAAGCAGTGGCAGGGCAAAAAGATACAGGGCAGCGGGGTCCAGAGGCCGAGGCCGCGAACGTGGTCTGGGGAGAGCTGACCGTGTGACTTGAGGGTTTATTATACTGTGGCTGGTGAGTTTGAAATAACCCAGCAAAAAGCATCTGATCGTGCCTGCTCGCTCAGTCCCGGGGACGGGGCGGGAGGGGGGAGGATGATTCCCGGGGCGACCTCTTAGTTTTGACAAGCAGCTGGGAACACAACACGGGGATATCGGGCACTCCTGTAGAGTCAAGTGCGAGAGGGAAGGGTGATTAGCCCGTAAGATACAACCGCGGGCTGCGAACCTTTCAACGCGAGCCCCTTCTCACTCTGCTTTCTTGCAACGCACCCGACCTGAGCGCGCGAGTGCAGCAAGCAGCTCTTTGAACAGAACCCGGACGCCTAGCGCCGCAGCTGCCTCGCCAGGAAGAAAGCCACAGCGCTGCCAGAAAGCGGAGTGTGGGCTCTGGAAGGAAGGTCCGACGGGAGGGACACAGGGCGAGCAGGGGTGGGGAGGGCAGAATGAATTCCCAAGAGAGGAAGGAAGAGGTGTCTACTCACTGACAGAAAACAAGGCATATAATAACAGTCCATGATTCTTGACAGCCAATCTGGAACAAACTTGCTGGAAAGGCTCAGAGGAGCGGCTGCAGTGCGTTGCTCTGGATGGCACTACGGAATGGCTCCTAAAATGAATATTTGAATATAATGAGACTCTGGCGTAGACTGGCTCTGTTTTTCTTCCAGCCCCTCCGAGTCACGTGAGCGCGGAGGCCCCGCCCCAAGCGCCAAGGAGCCCGCCCTCCCTTCGGCGAGCGGCGAAAGGGCCCTCGAGCCCCACGGCGGCCCCGCCCCCTCCTGGCGAGGCCAACCTTCCAGCCCTCCGCCCCGGCTTCCAGCGGTCCGGGAGGAGCTCCCGGCTCCGATCCGCGGAGCCCTCCGCAGGTTCCCCCACACGGCGCATGGAGGACGCCTCGACCTGCGGCGTTCGGTGTGTCCGGCCGGGCCGTAGCGTCAAGCGGCCTGAAGCCGGAGGATCTGGGGTGCTTCGTAGGGGCTGCGCCTTTCAGCGTGAACTCGGCTCCAGTGGGGCCGGGAGCGGTGACGGCAGAGTCAGCCTCAGTCTCTCAAAAACTCACCACCAAGGGGCACTTAAGAAGAAAAGCGCTGAGGATACACAGAGGCGCGCGCGCGCGCGCACCCCGCCATTTCCTCCCCAGGGTCTCCGCGAGGCCAAACCTTGCTCCAGGGACAGCCAGTCAACCCCTGGCGAACGCCTGCGAGTGCTCAGACAAACCGGGCAGCCTTTTAAGCTCCCAGCCAAAAGCTGCTGACCAAGTCACACACGGGGACTGAGGGGGAGGTAATTGGCGGCGATCAACGTGGGAAAGTGGGGAGGGAGCGGCCGCTCGGCTCTTTTCTCTCGTTCCATTACGCGGAGAATCTCCGCACCGGGTCGGCCTGGGCGACCCGCCCGAGCAAAGCATAAACCCCCCAAAGAAAGCGGCCGACCGGACCGTTCCGGGCGGAGGCAGACTCGAAAGAAGAAGTCTCCGCGGACAAGGCGCATCATAAGTTTCAGGTCTTAATGTCGCCGACGTTTTACAACTCCAGACCCGGCGCAGAAAGGAAATCCCACCACGTTCCCAGGAGTCGAGAAAACCTTAAACAGCTTTCAGCCTGCGCTCGACCTCGGCGTCTGCTTCTCTCTCTCCAGCCTGTCTTATTTTTTAAACTTACCACTCCAGCCTCCCCCCCACCCGCCACTTCCTTCCCCCACCCCCTTCCTCCTTTGCACCAGCTGCAGAGTCGCAGCAAATATTCCTTCGGAATTTTACCAGCACAAGGAATTACTGAGATGTCCTAACCAAAGATGCTGCACGCGTGGGTCAATCACTTCAACACAGGGGCCTTTTCGAAAACCTGACCCGCGCAAATCGGCGTCAGCGCGGGCCCATCCCGGGGTCCGGAACCCCACGACCCCAGCTCGAAACCCCAGTGCACTCTGTCGAACTTTACTGAGATTGTTCCCAGTTCTTGCCTTCGGTGGCTTTAGACTTGAAGGGCTCAGGTTGCCCGCCTTACTCTCCCCCCTCGAACTTGGGTTTTTTTTTTTTTCTTGGGGACACTCGAGAGAAGGTTTTGAATTAGAGAAGTAAAAAATAAAGTGTTTAGCTCTCCCCCCCCCGGTCGCGGTTGCCCAGCATCACCCGACACGGCGCGCAGGGGTGCGGAGGCCACGGGCGCCCCTGCGCGACCGTCCCCGCCAGCAGAGCGCTGCACCGTTTCTTGAGCGGCTTTAAGTTTTGCCGCTGTCGCGCCACCGCTGGGGCTGACTGCGAAAGGGTTGGAGAGAGCAAAGAGGTCTTTCTTTTTTTTTCTTTCATTTTCTTGAGACTCCAGGAACCCTAAAAAAGCCCTGTGGGAGGAGTTCCAGAAATGGGAAAAGCAGACGGAGAGGGGGCCGGTCCTCGCGGGCCGAAGGGACAGTGGAAGGGGCCGGCGCCCGGAATCTCCGGACAGTCCCCGGGTGGCTGCAGGAACGCACGCCGCGCTAGAACCTAGAGGCTGGGGAAAGAGCTGGTTGTGTTTCAATTTGGGATACAAGAAGTGGGATTCATCTCTAATTATGCTTCTCCCCACCCCCAGCTTTTTAATTTAAAAAGATAGGTCCAAAAGAACTTTCGTCTTCTGAACTTTTTCTTGGGGGAGGGGATGCAACTCATGGCGATTGCCCTTTACTTCCCTGCCCGAATCTTCTCCCAGCGCCGGTTTGTTCCAAAGGTCACCTCAGTTTACCAAATCCCCGTCTTTTGGAGTTTTCACGTCTCACAAAGCCTTGAGCCCATAGACCGCAGTCCTCACAAACCATTCACTTAAGAGGTGCCCGAGAAGCGTCAGAGGCCGCAGGCCCAATTCTGGCCCGGAGGGGTCCGCAAGGACCCTGTATTCTGGGGACCAGTTCCCGTCCGCTGCCGGCTGGGAGAAATATTAAGAGTCGCGCGTCCGCCGCGCGGCTCGCCCACGACTTCCTATAGGACACGGCTCCGCAGAATGATTCGTCTCTGGAGCTCCTGGCATCCCGGCCATCGAGACCCTACAACCATGAAATGACAGAGGAGACGCTCCTGGTATGCTGCAAGTCCACGAAAACACTCGTAGAGGAGGTGCGTCTTGCCACCGCAGTTCCCAAGCTCTCAGGAGCTTCGGCGGGCTGGGGGCCGGGTCGGGTGACACTCCCTCCATGCAGCCCCTCGCGCGGCGCGCACGCTCCAGACGCAGTGCGCTCCGCTCCGCCGCACCAGCCCTAGTTAGGTGTTCGCCTTCCATTTGCCGACCCCTCACTGCCTCCCGATCTGAGAGCCAACACTCCTTTCTCCCCTGGCCCTTTCCGTCCGGGGATCACAGACGCCAGTCTACCCACAACGTGTTCCGATCAAGACCTCGCAGCCTTCACAAAGACCACCAACTAAAGGCGTCTCTTCTTTCCTGTTCTCGTGCCCCAAAACCACTAAAGGTCAAACTAGCCGGGGTCGCCGGACCGAGACAGTGGCCTGGGTAGAGGCAGTAGCAGATATGCAAGTGTCTTTCGGCGCCAGCATCCCTACCTCTAGCATCACCATTTGGGTGCAAAGGTGGGGGGGGCACCTTTGCAGAGACCACATCCTGAGCCCTGCTTCTCCCTCCGCCCCCGGGGATGCGCCTCGGCCCCCTCTGTCCGGCGCCCCTCGCCAGGCAGCCTTGCTCACCATAGGTCCCTGCAGTAGCGGGCTCGCCAGCAGCAGCTCCTGGGGACCTCTGAACGGCTGCAGTGAACCCAGGCAAAGGCCGAGGACTGGGGCGCTGCAGACTCGAGACGGCGCGGACGAGAATCCCATCAGGGAGAGAGGCGAGATACTCAGCCCGGAGCAGCAGCGGCGTCTCAGGCTCCAGTCCCTCGGCTCAGATGCCACACTCACCTAGCTTCCGGGCCGGGCTCCACACTCCTTCCCTCCCTCCTTCCTGCTCTGCCCGCTTGCATCTTCTCCTTCCTCCTCTTTCCCTCTCCCTTTCTTTCTTTCCTTCCTCCTCCTCTTCTCCCGCCGCCCCTCCCTTCTTCCCTCCTCCCTCGTTCGCCTCCCTTTCTGGGATGGGAGCCCCGCCCACATCCTCCCATCCCGCCGCCGGGCCTCGCCTTGCAGGCCCGTGTCCCGGAAGCCCGGGTAGCGCCGAAGTCCGCAGCTGCCGCCCAGACTGGGACGCCGCTGCCTCCAGTTCTGGGAAGCTGCCGGGCTCACCTGGGGACCACGTGCAGAGGTACTAGAAAGCATGCACCGACTAGTCTCAGTACCTTCCAAAAATACCCATGGGAGTCTGGGCTTCCATGAGTTTGGAGTAACTGCTGCCCAAACTGATGATTAAAACATTGAGTAATCACCATTTACCCCGAGTAATTAGAGATAATGAAACACCTCTAAAATCAGGTTATGGAGAAAGGAGCTGTTGGATTGGTTTAAAGGGTGGCCTTCCATAAACTGTTAAAGGATTTCCAAAGGTTGAGAAATAGGCTGTGCACAGAGCTGTGTGCCCAAGAGAGGTACCTCTTTGGCTATTAAAAAGGTGACTTTTCTAACAAAACATTTTCTTAAATGCTTCTTGTGAAAAGCCTTAGCTATGACCCCCAGAAAGACGGCCCCAATAAACAGTCTAGTTTCCCTCCTCCCCACCAGGCCTAACCCTTTTGAGGACAGAGATGGCTTGCAGACTGACTGGGCCCACGTTTTTTAGTTAGAAAACTCAGAAGCCCTCCTAAGAGCCTCCACAGCACTTCCTTCTGTTATTGTTGTTGTTGTTGGTTTTTTGTTTGGTTGTATGTGGTGCGCCTAAGAACCCTTAACCTTAGCAAACTGACCTTCTGAGGAGGTAACAGCCACAGAAGCAACGACCTTTCTGGCCACAGGGAGACAAAAGTATCCTTTGGTTTGTTTCTAAAGGAAGAAGGGGGATGAGGAGTTGGCCCTTTCCTACAAGAAAGTGCTAGTTAATCATATTAGCAGGGAGGTGGAATGTGTGGCTTTAAAACCTTCCCAAACAAACAGGAGCTAATTTCACACAGTGCCTCTGATGGAGCAGCAAGGGAGATATCAGCGTCATCTTTCTGTTTTACAAACATGGGAGGGGAAAGACAGCCAGGTTAAAGGGACTTGCCTAGAGCCCATAAGGAAATCAGGATCCGGGCTCTGGAGTCCTGAGTATGCTGCAGGGAGGGGCTGAAGGTCACAGCCCTGAGCTCCAGGTAGGTAGCCAGGCTACCGCTGCAGGACTGAGCATTTCCTGTCCTGGAATTCTTTCCCTGGGAGAGACATTACACTTCACCATCTCACCCAAGAATTCAGGTCTTTACTTAAACAGGTATTTGGCCAGAGTAGCTCATCTATTCAAACTTTACAGTTATACAACTTTAATATTTAGAAAACAAGGGAATTACAAAGTGTGAGAAGTGTGTGATCAGAGAAACAACAGTGAGAGCAGGGCCACAGCATCCTGCTGTCTTTTTCTCAAGTTAGGTCTGTGAGGTCTTCTAGTCCACTAATGCATCAAACAACAGAAACAAGTGTGTAGCACTGGGAAGCTCCTTTGATTCCCATGGTTTTCTCATTTGCAGAATGAAAGTATTAAGCCAGATAATTTCCATGGCCCCTTTCAATTTGAACATGATTTAATTTCTTAACTGAAATTTTATTAAACATCTACCTTCTTTCACTTTAAGTCACTATGGGTCTACCTCCTGTAAGAACCTCTGATTAAACAGGGCAGGGTTATACTACCACCCCGACATGATGACTGACAGCATACCTCCAGCTTTCAACATAATCAAAATTACATTAATTATTATTAAAAATAACAATACAAAATTAAAACCCCATTAAATTGTTAGCTAATGTCCATCCTGGGGCATTAGGCACTGTGTTCCTTCAGCACACTGACTGGAGTAAGGACAGATTAAATGTTCACTGAGCTCCCTAACCAGTCACTATTGTTTTAATCATTAACAAAATGTGTTCTTTAATATTTGAACTCAAAAACAACAGTGATATGCTGTGATTAAAAGCAAGGCTTTAATTTATTATAAGATACCAGATACTAGTTGTTTTCTCTCTCTCTCTCTCTCTCTCTCTCTCTCTCAAAACTCAAGTGTTTTAGGACGACAGCTATTTTCTCATTTTGCTGAAACCCACATAATAAAGTAGCCACTCATGAGTCTATGAAACTCATAGTCCAGAGGTTTCTAATTAAGCCACCAGACATACCTTGTTTAGACCCTGATATGAGTCTTTATGTGTATGGTGGGTGAACTGAGCTCCAGGTCTTGGGCAGCTCTGTTCCTGCCAACATTTGAGTTGGGTGCAGACCACCTAGTATCAGCTCCCTTTACTCCTCTTTTCCTTTTTCTTCTTCCCTTTCATTCCAAGGAACAAATTGTTTGTTGGTTAGAGAGCAAAATCAATCACACCCTAATGATCAGAGTTGGTGAGGGGACTAGTCTAGTCTGTTCCCCAGCTCCAGTTTACTTGTGAATTTTGGTATTTTCATAGAACATAATATAGATGAACCAAATAAAACTGTACCCTTAAAGTATATAGACTGGGGGGGGGGGGAATCCATCATATATCAAGAGCAACTATCGCTCCTCTGCTGCTACTCTGAATGAAGAGCATTAATTTGTTGGGTTTTTCCTGGAAAGCAAGCCCATGGGACAATCTTTCTCTTTTTAAAAATTTTATTTATTGATATATATATATATATATATATATATATAGAGAGAGAGAGAGAGAGAGAGAGAGAGAGAGAGACATCAGTTTGTTGTTCCACTTATTTAGGCATTCATTTGTTGCTTCCTGTATGTACCCTGACCTGGATGAACCTGCAACCTTGACATATTGGGACAATGCTCTAACCAACCGAGCCACCCAACTAGTGCCAGCCTTCCTCTAGGTATGTGCTGAGGGCCATAACAAGATTGGATGTTCTGATAAAATACAGATTTCCTGGCCCTGCCTGCCTGAGATTTGGCCCTAGAAATTTACATATTTCACAAAGATTCTTCATAACTCTGATCACACTAAAGCTTAAAAACAACTATCTTAAGTTATTTCTCTTATATTTCCAGGGCTGATAGATACCATTAAAAGGCTGATACCTAGACATTATTAAACAAGCAAAGAATATGTTTGGCTTGTGCTTTATAAACTATTAGGATAATTATAGAATTACTATGCCCAGAACACATGAAATAGGTCTTTACAAATGAAAAGATTTCTAATCCTTTAGATGTAGTAGTAACCCTTGCTTCTAGGTCTTCGATTAAGAAGCACATCAGGTCTTCAAACCTCCTTTGCCAATTACATATCTGTTGAAGCTTTGTAAGAGTTCATGTAATAAAATGGCAGGCGGATAAGTGCTCAATGAATATCAACTACCATTATTATCCTTCGCAAAGGATTCTGTAATGATTACAGAAACTAAGTAGGTGAAGAGCCACTCTGATATTGAATTTTATTTATAGTTAATTTTTTTAAAGGAAGGGGTTACATCTCACATTTATTTTGTAATCATTGGTTCTGCACACATCTCAGGTGTTGACTGAATTAAAGCAATTTACAGTAATCGGCATTCATTGAGTTAATACTCATTATGATTTTTCTAGATAGATTTGACTCATGAACATATCTCTGCCAAGATAACTAATAACTGACAAAGTGGACAGTCACAACTATTGAGAACCAGGAAATTACAGACTAGATAACATATCCAAAGATTTTTCCATCTCTAATTCTTCTGATCCCCTCCCAAATACCTCTGACTTTAAACAGTTTTTTTTTTTCTATACTTCTTCCTAAAATGTAAACCCATTTCCTTTACCCTGGTCTGAAGAAGAAATTTATACCTGATTTCAAAGTTCTCCAAACATTTGAGACTGTTGTCAATCCTTTATATACCTCACTCAAAGCTAAATAATAATAGGTTTTAATAGTTTCTCATCGAATAAAAGAAAATGCAATACTACTTCATTTTCCTATGCCTTAAATTGTTGTCTCACTACTTTCTGGAATATGGTTCTTTTTTTTTTTTTTTTTTTTTAATCCTTCAAAACAGACCATCAGAAATGCATGGAGAACTCTAATCAAAACCCCAGAGAGATCAGACACATGAAAAGACTGCTTTTATGTCTTAACATGTTTAACATGTGGATGGCAGACAGGGCATGACTATTGAAATTCCTCCCTTTTCAAGGAAGGGTTATCACAAAGAGGATGGGGTTGGCACCCCATGAAGGAGATTTGGCTTCTCCCTGTTTTAGGCTTTCTGTGCTAAAAATGGTCAACTGCACCCACCTGATTCTACAGAAGGGATGCCGTTTGGAAATCGATTCTTAAAGAATGGATCAAGAGGGTTAAAACTGTAATGTATTCATTCTCAGTACACCCAATCTTCATATTCTCTCTTTCTCTCCCTGTTGTGTGTGGACAGTGTGAACTGGATAAAATTGCCGTGCCACTATGGGGATGAGTTTTGCAAGCAGCAGCAGACTCCAATATGGACATCGGGCTGTACTAAATGTTAGTTGGACAGCACAATCTAACATTATCCTCTTGATTCACGCTAACAGCTTTCTAATCTTTTGCAAGGAAAACTTTGTCCGAAAGGGGTTTGTGATCCAAGAAACTTTTATTGTGTAAATAAAACTTGAATGTTTTTTACAAATAGTCTAAATATTTCATGTCCTTGAGTGGGGAAAAGAGTTATTTTCACCAATGTTCCCCTTCAAGAATAAATGTGTATCATTTGTAATCCCCTCAGGGATAATGTGTAGATGTAATCAACACTCAAAAATGCCTGCAGATGTTCATTTTGTGAAAATTCATCCAGTTGTATACATGAGATTTGTGCATTTTTCTTAATGTTATATTTCAATAAAGGTTTGCTAAAATATGCTTTGAAATGATTTTTTAAAATTATATATCTATACTTTGATCATTAATTGAAGCATACTAGCAAGAGAATGTTTCTAGTCACCTCAGGTAACCAGGGGGTTGTCTAGGGTTAAACTAGAACAATCTAGTCTGGTGGTGGCCACAGCACCTATGAAACAGGCCCAGAGCTTCCGGGAATCCACTCCAGGGCCTCCCAAAGAAGAGCCGTTGCACCAACCAAGTCCTGGCCCCTGGGGACCGCAGCAGCCCAAGGTAGAGGTCACGTTGCCTAACCAGCTCTCCACTTCTCTCCTGCCTGAGGAGGGCGAGGCGAGGACGCTGAGCTAGAAAAGAAACGCCTAGAGACATCTGAGCGCCTGCTCAGCTCTTCCCCTCTTTGGTGTCTCGGGCTGAGAGGATCCCACTGGGCGCTACTACAAAGCGTCAGTCTCGGGGGAAAGGCTGGAACACCAGACGCGTATTTCTTCAGACAGAAATGCACCAAGTTCAACAGAGAGGTAGCAGCTTTAGGGGAAAAAAAATGGGCTCCACCCCCAGATTCTGGGAGCCCTGGGCTGGGGGTGGGAGTGGGAGTGGGGGATGGAAGGGACAGGCTAGTAGTAGAGAAAATGGGACCCCAGAGGAGCGCCTCTCCTGATGCCTTGTCAAAGCTTAGTCCCAGCTCGGGGAAGCAAAGAGGGAGTCTTCAGTGCCCGTGGTCGCGGTTTGGCCCTTTTCGAGGCCTTGCGTCCCAGGGCCAGGCTCAGCGATCACACAAACTCAGACTCAAAAGGAGTCGGAGAAACCGAAGCAGCGCGTGAAAGGAAAGAAAGCGTGAGGTGGGTGAGAGGTTGCAGGAACGCGCGGACCCGTGTTGGCGGAGCAGCGAGAAGCAGCACGGGGCCCTCACCTCGCAGGCGGATGGGGAAGGAGGTGAGGACAGTTGTCCCTTCGCGACTGCAGATGCGTAGCAGGCCAGGGACACAAGCCTCGCCAAACCCAGTGCCTCCCACTCCATTGGCTGGATCCTTCTGCCAACTCCTTGTGCCCGTGCCCTCTCCGGCCGGACGCAGGGCTGGGCTTCACCGCGTGCGTCCCTGACGCCCCAGGGCCCCTGGAGGAGACTCGGGAAGCTGCTGCGCCCTCCTCCTGGGCACTGCTTCTGCGCCCCCGCGGTGACGCTCTAGTAAATGGCAGAGGGCAGGAGCAGAGTGGGTGTAGGTCACCCAGCCCACCCCGCACAACCGGCCCCGCGCGTCCCCCGCAGCCGCGCAGTCTGCGCCGCCTCCGCTGCGGCTGGCTGCGGGCCCTCGTTATTTTTAGCTCGGCGCTGCACCTTCCTACCTGCAAGAGCTCGCCCCGCTCTCAGACTCGTTTTGCAGGATTTGTGCCCCAGGTGGCTAATCTGACCCACACTTGAATAAACAGCGAGCGCCCGGCAACCGAGGTTGAGCCACCCGCACAGAATTTCCACCAGCTGCAAGAGAGGCTCCTCAGATGTCGAGAGGTCCCACCTCTCTTGTCGTCGACATCGACTTGGAAACTCTGGACCGTTCCTGGAGAAGAAGCAAGGGAGGAAAGAAAGAAGGGAAGGGAAGAGAGAGATGGGAGGAGTAATTCCGAAAGTGGTTTCTGGGACAATTTGCTCCTGGTCCCTGCAGTTCTCCCCTCCCCCCCATCTTGCATGTGACGGAGCATAGGTCACAGAAGTCCCGGTTATACTCGCAGGGCATTGGAATTGGATAGTATTTGTTAAGCTTCTCTCCCCAGCTAAGCACCCTTTTCACTGCCGGTTGGGTCTTACGGCAGGTTGTCCAGGCGGCTGAGTCTGGTTTCTCCCATCTAGTAAGGAAAAGAGCGCGCCTCTCCAGGTGTCTGGGCTCATGGGATCGGCTGTTTCTACTTGCAAAGCCCGGCATTGGTACCTGCAGGTTTATGCAACACTGGGGAGGTGAGATTTTTAAGACTAGGAAGAGGAGGAGCAGGAACCTGTCATAGAGAAGGCCAGCAGTCTGTGAAGTTGCTAGAGGGGCTTCAGCTAGACTCTGGTGGGGCCATGGATCCTTGCAAACAACCATCAGGCCTTCCCTCAAGCAGGTTTAAAATGAAATATAACAGGAAACTCCTTTGTTCAGTACAAAAAGATGGCAGGTTAGACTTTAAAGTCTCTGTCCCAGAATTCTGATTTCCATTCTGACAGTCTTTTTGTTCCTTCTTCACTTCTTACACTTGAGGGTTTCAACTCGAGGTGGTGGATAACGTGCCTTCACTTGACACCAAAAGGGTCTGTGCCACTCCTGATTCTGACTAGTTCTTTAGCTAGTAGAACCCAAGGAATCTGGATAATCTGGGTTTATTTCCCCACCTGTAGGCAGAATCCAGAGGGGGGAAAAATGGTACTAGAAACTGGATGACTAAAAACTAAAGGTCTTAAGGAGAATGTAAAAGTGAGTGTGCTGGCTTTGTTATATTTAACTCTAATCCTTTTTAATTAGAGATTCTTAAACTTGCCCTGTGGGCTCATTAAGGATCCCAGCATGGATTTCAGGGCATCTGTGAAAACCATAAAATGTATGCATATAATTTTGGGGGAAAGTATAAAAGTACATGGAGGGGTGCCTCGTTTTATCAAATTTTCAAAGGGATTTGGGACACAAAAAAGTTTGAAAGAAAACCTCTAAAATACTGTACATGTGTTAAATCTTTCTTGTTAGGATAATATCTATAAGTTGCACACACACAAGCCCTGATTCAGTGGTACATAGATTTCACACCCAAGAGCAAAATGTTCTTAATTCTTCAGCGAGACAACAGAAATGTCTCTCTATTTAGAGTCAACTCACACAGGGGAAAAGACTCTGGCAGAAATGGCAGAAAAGGAGAAGAGTTATTGGGACCCTAGATCCCTGCTTACCAATACCTACCCACCCAAGAGTTCTTGCGATTCTTAATTTGGAGATCAAGTCCTGGAGTGTATGTGAAACTAATTTACAGATCACAAAACACATGGCTAGTGGCATTTGTGAAAATAAATGCTGATGGGTTTCCACATGCTAGTTATAATTAGGTGAGCGATTATGTAAATAATCATAATTATGTGAATATTTGCATATTTTCTTCAACGGTATACTTATAAGGAAAATTAACATACTTTAGATTCCTAACCATTGTTAGACATGTTCATGTTTCATTATCTCATTTAATCCCTGAAACAATTTATGGCTTATATACTATAGTTATAGCACCCCACCTCCACTTCCCCTTTAACGTTTGAATAAAGAGAAGAGAAGCGGTAGAGATGGTAAGTAAATTGCCCAAGGCCACCCAGCTAACAAACCCCAGATTTCAGCCCCAGATGAGGTCCCTACTTTAGAAAGGGGATATTTAAAAAGGAACAAATTTTGTTCAGATTCAGGTAAATTTAATTCCTGTGGTACTTGTGCATTTTGTGCAAAAGTACAAGAATTGAGCAGCTACCGTTGGGGTGATTGGTTTTCTCATATATTCTTTGCTCGAAAACTGTCTTTAAAATCCATTCACTTGCTTTTCGTTTCTTCCACAGTTCAGGCTCTCTGGTGTCTTCATAGAAGTTTATACACATAGTTTCTTATTACTGGCATCTATGCTTCAACTAATTAGGCAGTCTTAGAAGGAAAAGAACACCTCTGCCCTCCATTCCTGCAACCCCTTCCAGTAACCCCTGTAATAAGAACTATGATCTGCAGCAGCTAACAAATGGCAAAATTGAGACCCACCCCCCCACACACACAAAATGCTTAAGTATCTCACCCAAAGTGAGTTAGCAAGAGTGTAGCTCTTTTTTTTCTATACCATCAAATTATGGTACCAATAAAGATGAGACAATTCATTTTGCTTTTCCCTACATTATGGGTACATTAAAAGAACAACCATAGCTCTACTCTACTTTCTTTTAAATACTTTAGCATTGGTTTGTGGGTTTGTTCAATATAGTTCTCTTATTTTGTTTCTCTTTAGCATAAAATCCATAATACCAAACTCTGCATTACATGGTTTGTGGAAGCCCCAGAGAGGAGGCAGACATCTGCTCTTGATATTTAATTATGTTTTAATTATGGCTTGAGAACCAGTATCACAGAAAATGAGTTGCTGGAGGGCAAAGCCCAAAAGCAAAAACAAAACAAAGAAAAGATTATGGATCATAGTAGATATTTTGCTCAAAAAAATTATGACTTATGGTATATTTCTCTATAACAGTGGTCCCCAACCCCCAGGCCGCGGACCGGTACCGGTCCGTGGGCCATTTGGTACCAGTCCGCAGAGAAAGAATAAATAACTTACATTACTTCCATTTTATTCATATTTAAGTCTGAACGATGTTTTATTTTTAAAAAATGACCAGATTCCCTCTGTTACATTCGGTAAGACCGTGGTCCCCAACCTTTTTTGGGCCACGGACCGGTTTAATGTCAGAAAATATTTTCACAGACTGGCCTTTAGGGTGGGGCAGATAAATGTATCACGTGACCGAGACAAGTGTCAAAAGTGAGTCTTAGACGGATGTAACAGAGGGAATCTGGTCATTTTTTAAAAATAAAACATCGTTCAGACTTAAATATAAATAAAACGAAAATAATGTAAGTTATTTATTCTTTCTCTGTGGACCAGTACCAAATGGCCCACGGACCAGTACTGGTCTGCAGCCCGGGGGTCCACTGCTCTAAGACTCACTCTTGATACTTGTCTCGGTCACGTGATACATTTATCCGTCCCACCCTAAAGGCCGGTCTATGAAAATATTTTCTGACATTAAACTGGTCCGTGGCCCAAAAAAGGTTGGGACCACTGCTCTATAGGTCTCAGGTTACTAGACTGTGATAATTGTGAAAACATCTTCTTAATGACATTTTGATACTTTAGCTTAAACGGGGGAGGGGATTGATAAAGTGAGTTTTAAAAGTTCAGAGTCAGTGTGGTGTGAGCTTTTTAAAATAGGCTTGACATCAGATAGCTTGGTTTTTGGTATAGCTCACACCAGTTCATACTACATGTATGAACTTGGATATTTCATGTCTGGAGTCTGCCATTTCCTCATGAGTATACGGGCTATATGATTTCTAAACTTTAGGTGTCGACAAGCTTTTTATGTAAAGTACCAAATAACAAATATTTTAGGTTTTGTGGGTCATGTACTGTTTCTGTCTCACTTTCCCTCTTTCTCAACTTCCCCCTCCAGCCTTTCTCTTGCCCCCATACTTTCTTCCTTCTCCCTTTCTTCTTTTTCTCCTTCTTCCTCTTCCCTTCCTCCTCCTCCTTCTTCTTATTCCTCTCTTCCTTCTCCTCCTTCTCTCCTATCCCCCTCCCCTCCCCTCCTCCTCTATTGTTTAAAGATGTACTAACCGTTTGTTTTAGTTTGTTAAGGCCTCTATAACAAAGCACCACAAACTGTGTGGCTTAAACACCAGAAATGTATTGTCTTGCTGTCCGGGAGGCTAGACATCAGAGATCAAGGTGTCACAAGGTTGGTTCCTTCTAAGGGCTGTGAGGAAGAAACCATTTTATACCTCTCTCCTAACTTAGGGTGGTAGGCTGGCCATCTTTGGCATTCCTTGGTATGTAGAAGCTTCACCCTGATCTCTGCCTTCATGTTCCCATAGCATTCTCCCTGTGTATCTGTGTCCAAACTTCTCCTTTTATAAAGACACCAGTCACATTGGGTTAGGGACCCACCCTGCTCCAGGATGACCTCATCTTAATTAATCACATCTGCAATGATCCTATTTCCAAGTGAAGTCACATTCTGAGATGCCAGCGATTAGAACTTCAACATATGAATTTTGTGGAGGACTCAGTTCAATTCATCAGACCATTCTTAGCTTGTAGACCACACAGGAATAGGTTGTGGGCCATGGGTTGCTGATTTCCTTACTAAGGCTCCTGTTTATTCTAAAATTATTCTCTATGACTGTGTAACAAATCATCTCCTAAAATCTTAATTCATTTAATAAATCTTTATTGAGCATCTACATGCACTAGGCTCTGTTTTAAATGCTAGAACATAGCAGCGAAAAACTGATAGGAATCATTGTCTCCTGGGTCTTATAGTCTAGCAGGAAAAGCACACCACCACCAAAATAAATACGAACAATCTATAGTATGGCAATAGGAACTAAGAATGAAAATAAAGTGGGAAAGAGAGATGGCAGTGGGGTTGAATTTTAATAGGATGGTTACAGACTGCTTCACAGAAAAGGTGCCATGTGAGCAGAGACCTGAAGGAGATGGAGGGAGCCAGCCACGTGGCTATCTACAGAAGCTGTGCTTTGTCAAAAGGAAGAGCAGCATAATGTCTGAGGTGGAACTGGACCTGCTGTGTTCAGAAACAGCAAGGAGGCAAGTGTGCTTATGTGCAGAGAGCTGAGCAGGGGAGCATATCTGCAGATAAGGTCAGGGAGGTGGGGCAGAGGAGAGGTTAGATGGTGTATGGTCTTGTGCATCATTGTAAGAGCCAGTGTCTGTACTGAGGTGAGGTAAGGGAGGAAGCTAGCATGCATGATTTAAGGAGGCACTCACTCTCAGGGTTGTGCAAGTACATGGTGGGTCCCTGAAAATGAGTGCTTCCTTAAATTGTGTGCCCAAGGTGCCTGCCTCCACCCTAGCTCCTGAGGGTTCTCAGCAGAGGAGTAGCATGATCAACCTGTTTTATTAGGATCACTTTGGCTGCTGTGTTTTGGGCAAGAACAGAATAAAAGAGACCAAATAGAAGACTGCTGAAATAACTTTTAGAGTAAAATGGTGAAAAGTTCTTACCTGGTAACCTGCCAAGGGTTAGGTTTCCCTAAGCAGTTATCAGGCATAACCAGTGGACCTTGGGTTGTCTTTTTCACTTTGTTCTCACTCAACATTCTTTGGGGGTCATTTACATGCTAGATTGTATGTTAGGTGCTGGGATTGATCCCCCAACAATGAACAAGAAATCGTCACTGCTTCAAAGAATCAATAGTTTTTCCTTTCTGTCCTTCTTTTCTTCTTTCCTTCTTCCTTCCTTTTTCCTTCCTCTGTCCATCCCTCCTTTCTTCCTTTTTTTTCTTATTCTTTCCTTCCCTCTTTCCTTACTTCTTTAAATATTTAACAATTCAATGCAGAACTAAAGTCTTGACTCAAAAGTTATCCTCTAGGGAATTGACTACACATACTTTGCTGAGGTTTTCTGGTCCGGGCACTCCATTCCCATCCCATCCAGAGTAGTATATCAATGGTAGTGAGCCTCAAGGAAGGATCTAAGAAATCAGCTATGATGTATTATGGCTTCTCGTGGAATACCACATCCCTCCTTCAATTGTAGAACAAGGAACTTTTAGGTCTAGCTCAGGGGTCTCAAACTCAACTCAGCATGTGGGCCACAGAGCAAGATCATAGCCATTCGGCGGGCCGCACTAGGTCTACAAAAGGCAACTGTTACGCAACACTTTTCTCACTGCAGTCGAAAACAAAAAAAAATCAGTACAACAAGCACAATCGTACATGCAGTTTACTCAGTGTCACAAAACGACTAGAAACTGTAGTTCGCATCACAACTGCTGTTAACTAAGCTAATATCTAGCTAGGATGCTAGAGAAATGAAAAATACAAGTAGGCCTCTAGGCTTACTTAATTTTATCCAAAATATTTTGAACTTCGTGGATTAGTCTGCGGGCCGCACAAAATTGTTCGGCGGGCCGCGAGTTTGAGACCCCTGGTCTAGAAGGTCTGACATCTTCAACATTCAACCATCTCATTTTATGGATGAGGAGACTGAGACTCAGAGAGATCAACCTACAATTACACACCTACTTTAATGGTAGTGTGTAGCAGATTGTATTTTTCAAAGCCGGCTGCAACAATATCTTCCATCCTATAAGCTCTTGAATGTGATGTTGACACTCTTCCCATTGAAAGATGAGGATCTGTGTTTCCTCTCCTCAAATCTGGGCATATTTATTTTCTATTACTGCTGTAACAAATGACCATAAACTTAATGGCTTAAAACAACACAAATATATTATCTAACCATTCTGGTCCAAAATGGGTCTTACTAGGCTAAAATCAAGCCCCTCTGGAGGCCCAGGGGAGCATCTGTTCCCTGGCCTTTCCCAGCTTCTGGAGGCTGCTTGCACCCCGTGGCTCCTGCACAGCATCAGTCCGTCCTGTGCTTCTGCCTCACATCTTCTTCTCTGAGTCTGACCCCTCTGCCTCCGGTTACAAGGACTTGTGAGTACAGTGGGCCCACCCAGATCATCCAAGATAATCTTTCATCGCAAGGCCTTTAATCATATCTACAAACTCCTTTTGGCCAGATAAAATAGCCCAATATTCAGGGATTAGGGCCTGGATATCTTTGGTGGGCTATTATTCTATCTACCACACTGGGTAAGCTCATGATTACAGAAAAATTGAGCTATGTATAAATAATTTCAAGATGAGGCCATGGAGGCAATATTGCTTCCAACTGCTTGTCTTGGAGGATTTTTTTTTAACCCAATTGCCATTGCCATGCTATGAGGAGGCCCAAACTAACCCTAGCAGAGAGGCTACCTGGAGAGGCCAGTGTGGGTATTCTGGTAGGCAGCCATCTGTGGCCTAGGTTGACACAGCCAGAATCAGCCACCATGTGTGTGAATGAGTGTGCTTCCAGATGATTCCCGTCTCAAACTGCTGCATTCTGCCCCCCCCCCCAGCTTTCACATCTTTGCACCTGAGGCTCCAGACATCATAGAGGAAAGATAAGTCCCCCATTATGCCCTCTTCATTTTCCTTATCCACGGAAAATGTAAAGAAGAATAAAATCATGGTTGTTGTTTTAAGCTACTGAGTTTGGGGATGATTTGCTACACAACCAGAGATAACACATACAAAGGGCCATGACCCAGGTCTTCAGTGCCTCAGCCCCACTGCTTTTCCACCTCGATGTTACCACTCAGTCAAGCAAGCAAGAATCCTTTATTGAGCATGTATTAGGAGCATTGCTCTTTGGGGAGTTTAATGGTCTATAAAATTTGCTCTTTATCTTCAGAGCACACTCCCTAATCTGATGGGAAAGATGTTCAGAAAACATCTGTCAGGAGTGTGGAGCTACGAGGCTGGTGCTCAAGCCATGGTGAGAGATGGTGAGATCCTAAACCCTGGGTGTGACACTGGACTAGGAGAGAAACTAGGGTCTGAGGACATGTCTGAGGTTCAGTTGACAAGAATGTCTAAGTGAGAAATATGCAGAAAGAGGAAGTAAGGAGGATTTTGTTGCTATTAACCATTAAGGCAGATAGTAAATCCAGGAGGAAAGCCAGGTTTGGGGGGGGGGTCTTTATGGTATATAAATTCAGTGTCTGGTCATCACTGAGGCCAATCTATGCTTTTGAAAGCATTTTCACCATTAAATAATGCTTCGTTTCCAATGATGGAGCATTTAGAAAACTAACGGGTCACATTAAGAGGTACTATTTATTGTCAATGCAAAGGACAAGAATTCCTACCATCCAATACTGTGAGCATATCTGGTCTTCAGTACCAATTAGCACAGACAGTGCAGTTTTACACAAACTTGCTAAGTTTGTTCATCACAGTAAGTCCTAGAAGGCTAGGTAGAACAAGCATTGTTGCCATTGTTTTGCTAAGAGAACATTCAGAATTAGGCAATGGCAGAGCCCTGGTCCTTCCCAGTGTGGGCTTCCTCTCCACAGAGAGTTTCTCTCATCTCAGGGTTCAGCAAGCAGTTGTCTTTCTATCCTCTGGTGAGTTTCAAGGTCACTTCATCTGATCCTCAGAGATATAAGCATAAAAGAATTTGCTACTCTAAGCATGTTATTTCTATAATGGGTTACTTTCACAATGGGCTAGAAACATTGCTTCTACATAATTATAAACATAGTATTTCTGGCTCTATTTGGGAAACTCAGATTAGAGTCAAGGAGTGCTCCATTGTCATCAGTGTCGGTGTCAGTGTCCACGACACCACAATCAATCCCTCAGGGATCCGACCTGCAGAAACTGCTCTAAGAATTGACTTGAACAACAAATGAATTAATTACTTCTTTTCATTTTGTTCCTTGCATGGGCAGAAGTGCCAGGCTATGACTCTGTTGGAAGCCAGAAACGCTGTGACCAGAACAAAAACACACAAAACATATTTAGTTAGTTAAGAAGAACTTGAAAGGCTTTAATTTTGTGGTCTTAGATGGGCTATACATAAAAAATAGGTATATCAATGCTCCAATTTAGTTTTCTTAAATAGCATTTTTTCTGGTTACAAAACTAATATACTTTTATTTAAACATTTGGGAAGTGTATGAAAGGCACTAAGAGAAAACAATTCCTTGCGAACATTTCACCCAGAAAATAGTATTGTTAGTAGTTTGATGAAAATGTTTTTAGACTCTTTTTGTAAACATACATTCAAAGCCCTCCTCCCCCCTTTTGTGACATTGACAGAGAGAAAGAGACAGAGAGAAGGACAGATAGGGACAGACAGACAGGAAGGGAGAAAGATGAGAAGCATCAAGTCTTTGTTGCAGCACCTTTGTTGTTCATTGATTGCTTTCTCATATGTCATTGCCTTGACCGGGGTAGGGGCTACAGCAAAGCAAGTGACCCTTTGCTCAAGCCAGCGACCTTGGGCTCAAGCCAGCAACCTTGGGCTATAAGCCAGCAACCACAGGGCCATGTCTATGATCCCACACTTAAGCCAGTGACTCCATGCTCAAGCCAGGTGAGCTGACGCTCAAGCTGTTGAGTTCAAGGTTTCAAACCTGGGTCTTCTGCATCCAAGTCTGATGCTCTATCCACTGTGCCACTGCCTGGTCAGGCTCAAAGACTTTTTTTTTTTTAAGTGAGATTATGCTGCACTTACTGATTTGCAAATTGGTTTTTGTAAAACTAACTTTTTTACTTATTGTACTTTTTACTTACTGTATTTTTACTTATTGTGAATATTTTTATATGTCATATTTTGTTCTTGAAGCCAATGTGAGTTTTCTATAGGCTGAATATATTTATTACACAAACATTTTATAACATATTAGCTTCATCTATATTATATTCATCAAATGTTTACTGTAGAACTACTGTAAGTCAAGTACTATTGCCAGCAATGAGGATAAAAGGAGAAATAAACAGGCAAAATTATTTACATCTTTGTGGTAAGTGACAGGCAGTAAGGCAAGTAAGTAAGGCAAGTGACAGTCAGATAGACAAATGTCACATTAGGTGGTACTAGAATAGTATTTCTCCTATTGTTTAAGAAAAATGGAAAAAGTTATAAAGGTTTTGCATACAGACTTCAACTGGTCCTGATTTGTGTATTTACCACAAAATCTAACTTAATAAAAAGAAACACTTTGCAATCTTTATCTGCAGTTTAGATCTAAGTGCATTGTACCTACACCTGGGGAATCGTGAGTGTTGCAGTTACCTAGTGTTTCTTTTTTTTTTTTTTAATTTTTATTTATTTATTTTTTTACAGAGACAGAGAGAGAGAGTCAGAGGGATAGACAGGGACAGACAGACAGGAATGGAGACAGTTGAGAAGCATCAATCATTAGTTTTTCGTTGCGCGTTATGACTTCTTAGTTGTTCATTGATTGCTTTCTCATATGTACCTTGACCATGGGCCATCAGCAGACTGAGTAACCCCTTGCAGCGACCCTCGGTCCAAGCTGGTAAGCTTTTGCTCAAGCCAGATGAGCCCGCACTCAAGTTGGCGACCTCGGGGTCTCGAACCTGGGTCCTTCCACATCCCAGTCCACTGCGCCACCGCCTGGTCAGGCTAGTGCTTCTTAATAAACAACCCCAGACAGAGTGGCTTAAAATAATTTACTGTCATCTCTTACAGTTCTGTAGGTTGACTAAGCTCAACTGGGCACTTCTTGATTAGGGCAGTCAGATGGTGGTGGGGCAACAGATATCTGAAGGTCCAATTGGACTGGATGTCCAAGGTGGCTTCTTCCCTACATGTTTGGCACCTGACCTAGATGGCTGGAATTGCTAGGGGGTAGTCAGGTGTCTCTTTTTCTTCATCAGTTTCTCAACACAAATAGCTTGGGCTTTATCACAGCATGATGG
Organism: Saccopteryx leptura; assembly: GCF_036850995.1. Classification (NCBI taxonomy): domain Eukaryota; kingdom Metazoa; phylum Chordata; class Mammalia; order Chiroptera; family Emballonuridae; genus Saccopteryx; species Saccopteryx leptura. Next base: position 45,700,164 of record NC_089508.1, on the reverse strand, counting down.
TCTCACAGTAGTTGAACTTCTTATATAGCAGCCAGTTTCTCCCAGAGTGAAATTTCAAAGAACACAAGGGAGAGGTTACTAGGCTTATTATGATCTAGCCTCAGAAATCACACAATGTCACTTCTACTATATTCTATTAGTTATATAATGCCCACCAGGATTCATTGAGGAGGGATCTACACAGGGTATGAATACCAAGAGACATGGCTTATTGTGGGACCATCTTTGGAAATTAGCTACCAAGATGAGGAAAGTAGTTTGAATAAAATAAAATTACATTATACTATGAAAATATCAAAGGTTACTTCACAGAGCTCAACACACACCAAATGAAGGTCCTTCCTAAGCCCCAAGCCTGCTAATTCTCTGAGTCCAGTAATGCTGGCAGTGGACAGAAATGCAGACAGAACCATTCTGTTCAAATGCTGTGATTCTCTGATGCACGGGGTTGATAAACCCAGAGGTCCCTTTTGTGGGGAAATAGGACTCCTACCACTTGGAGCCAGAAACTAGTACATACATTCATGCATCGCTTAATGATGGGGATACATTCTGAGAAATGTGTCATTAGGCAATTTTGTCTCTGTCTGAACATCACAGAGTGCACTTACACAAACCTAGGTGGTACAGTCTACTACACACCTAGGCTATATCATACTGCCTATTGCTCCTGGGCTACAAACCCATATAGCACAATACTGTACTGAATATTGTAGGCAACTGTAAATAAAGCAATAGTAGGTAGGTACTGTACATATTTATACATGCTATACTTCTATATGACTGGCAGTGCAGTAGGTTTGTTTACACCAGCTTCACCACCAACATATCATGAGTAATGCATGCACTACAATGTTTCTAGGCAATAAGAATTTTTCAACTCTATTATAATCTTATAGGACCTATAGAACCACCATCATATGTGTGGTTCGCCGTTGACTGAAATGACATCATCCTGTGCATGACTATATTCACTTCTTTTCTCCAGAAGGACCAAAGCCCATTTGAATGCCCAAGTCTCCTTTGCTTAGTACACCAGGTGTATTGTCTTGGCTACTCTATCATATAGGCTAGTAGCAGTCCTGACTAAGAGCTATCAAATAGTTGGTGGGGCCAGGTGTTAGGCCAGTCCTGAGAGTGGACTTACTCATTTTGTTTTCATAAGAATCTATGAAGCAGCTGTTGCCCCTGTTTTACAGATGAGAAAACTGAGGCATAGAAACTCAACAGTTTTCCCCAGGTCACACAGGGTTCACACCCAGGAAGTCCAACTCCAGGGCCCATTCTCTTGACCACCTTATTGCTCTGCCTTGAGCAAGCCACTTGATTTCCCTTCATTGCGGTGTTTTCCTATGTACGTAAAACAGAACTGACATCCCTTCCCTCACACGCTTGCCCTAAGATGGGAATGTTTCCCCAACTTTGCCACTATGTGACCATGAGCAAATTGCTTCGTTTTCCTGAGCTTTGGTTTCCTATTTAATAAGTGAGTATATTCTTATGAGAAGTCTATGTGTCTGGGTTTAACAAATGGTATTAATTAGTATTAATATTATTATTGCTTATATTGTAGCACAACTTCAAGGTTCTTAACTTGAGCCTAATACCCTGACAAATTTCCTACTGAAATTACTGTTATTTTGTCTTATTTTTACTGTTTCTTTACTTTCCCACCCAGGAAACAGCTGCACATTTGGGCAGAGGGACATGAAAAGCATTGGTAGATAGTCACGTTGCCACCACAGATGTCCCTGCGTTGGCTGAGGACAGAGGACAGCATCCAGTATTCACAGAGGACTGCAGATGTTCTCCTCTGACTTGGATCAGAGGGGCCATTATAGACTCAGTGTGGAGATTGCAGACTTTTCTCTTCAGATCAGAATATTGCAGAATTCTGTGCCCGATTCATCTAACACTTATTAAATACTTACTCTGTGCTGAGTTGCCTTAATAATACAGAGATGAATGGGACATGTTCCCTGTCCTCTTGGACCTCAAAATATAGCTGAGAAGATGAAACGCATATAATTAATTACAGTACAGTGTAAAGTTCTAGGTATAGAAGAAATACAAACAGTGGTTGATCCCAGAAGGTGGAAATTTTATCAGAGTTGTTTGGAGGGAGACCAGGAGGACTTCTTGTTAGAAGTGGTATTTTAACAGGACTTAAAATAAAAGGCCTTCAAAAAGCAGAGATGGGGCAGGGCAAAGGTAATTCAAGGTGCAGAAAATGCTGTGAAGGCAGATGTGGAGTAAGGTAAGTGCGCTACCCAACTAGAGTGCGTGTATGTGTCGCAGGTACTGCTGATTGGCTGGCCCACCTCCATCCACAAGCCTGCCTCCCCGAGCCACCTTCCACCATGTGATGCCCTTCTGATGCCTTTCTGGTTATTGAGTTATAAGCTGGGTTAGAATTCTGGGAAAATACTTTCTGCATCAAAACAGGATAGGCTTAATTAACATGCACTTCTTTTTCTTTTACTTGGAATGGAGGTGCAATGTCTGGAAGTGCATTTTAAGGTCATGAGGTAATAAGCAAAATGCTGAAAGCCATATGATAGGATGGTGGGATGGGAAGATGAAAGGCATGTGGGTCCTTCACTGAGTACCCGCATCAGCCCCGAGCTGCACCCCTATTAATTCCTTATCACATGAGAAAGATAACCCTCTGTTTGTTTAAGCTAACACACAATGAATGTTCTGTTACCTGCAGCCAAAGGCACTCCTGATTAATACAGGAAGCAGTGGTGACTCATGAAATGTAAAGCCAGAAAAAAATCTCAGAAAAATGAGATCCATATTTTGAAGGGCCAAAGAGTCATTTACCAACTAATTGTTTCTTGTTTAGTAGGCACTGAGGAGCCGGTGAAGGTATGTGAGCAGTAATAGCACTGAATCTGTGCTTTAGGAAGATTTACCCAGCAGCAAATGAGAAAGTGCTTGGAGTCAAAGAAACCGTTGAGGAACAATTCTAGTAGTTGCCATGTCAAGCAGGATCTCCCCATCATAATTTCTATCACAAAATTAAAAATAAGTATGTATAATTTGATATATTCAATGGATGTTTTACCAATTTATGTAAGCATATTTATATAAAACTTTGTTCTATTATTATTATTATTGAGAGAGAGAGAGAGAGAATGAGGCAAGGAGGGAGACAGATGAGAAGCATCAACCCATATTTGCAGCACTTTTAGTTGGTCATTGATTGCTTCTCACACGTGCCTTGACCAGGGGGCTCAAGCTGAGCCAGTGACCCCTTGCCCAAGCCAGTGACCTTGGGCTCAAGCTAGCAACCTTGGGCTCATGTCAATGATCTCAAGGTGAAGCTGGCGACTTCGCACTCAAGCCAGCAACCTTGGGGTTTCAAACCTGGTACTTCAGCATTCCAGGTCGACACTCTATCCACTGAACCACCACCGGTCAGGCTCTATTATTAATTTGTAACATACAAGCTGAAGAAAATTTTATTTTGCTCTGTGAAGGCAGTTTCAAAACCAGTTTCCTAAATCTCCTTTGCAATCAGACTGTGACCCCTCCTCCATTCTTTCCCACTTAAAAATGGAGGAGTCATCCTTTCTAGTAAGAGAGGAGCAGTAGACAGTAAAGGGGGATGAAGGAGGTAAGAAGCATTTTGTAGGGAGAACTGACAGGTCTTGGCAACTATTTAGATATTCAGACCAAGGAGCAGGACAAATGAGGGGTGACTCCAAGATAAGGCCTATGTCACTGGAAGGTTTAGGAGAGAAGTGTGCAGCCAGAACAGGTTTGAGGAGAATGCTGGGAGATGGCAGTTTCCTTAACTGTCAGGAATGGACACTTGGAAGTGCCATCCACATCAGATGGGATCACACCAACCTGCAAGTCAAAGGACTCTAATTGAAACCTAGTGTCCTTGAGGGTCTACCTGGGTCAACTCTATTTCATCATATTCCTCACCTATGGTGGTTAATTTTATTTGTCAACTTGACAGGCCCATCCGATGTCCAGACATTTGATCAAACATTATTCTGGATGTGTCTGCGAGGGTATTTCTAGATGAGATTAACATTTGAATTGGTAGACCGAGTAAAAACGATTGGCCTCTCTAATGTGGGTGAGTCCTATCCAATCAGTTGAAGGCCTGGTTAGAACAAGAAGGCTGCCTCTCCCACCAGTTACAAAGAACTCCTCCAGCTTGAATGTCTTTGAGTTAGGACATTGTTTTGTTCTGTTTTGTTTTGTTTTTTTCTGCTTTGGAACCTGAACTAGGCCCTGGCCAGTTGGCTCAGTGGATAGAGTGTCAGCCCTGCCTGCAGACATCTCGAATTCAGTTCCTAGTCAGGGCACACTGAGAAGTAACCATCTGCTTCTCTGCCCCTCTCTCTTTCCCTTCTCTCCCTCTTCCCCTCCCATAGCCAGTGGCTCAATCGGTTTGAGCACCGGCCTCAGGTGCTGAGGATAACTCAGTGGATTCAAGCATTGCCACGTTGATATTTGTTGGGGCACATGCAGGAGTCTGTTTCTATATCTCCCTTCCTTTCACTTAAAAAGAAAAGAAAAGAAAAGAAAAGAAAAGATAAAGATAAAGAAACCTGAGTGAAAATACTGGCTCTTGCTGGGTCTCAAGTCTGCTGACGTTCAGACAGAACTCTATGGGCTCCCCTGAGTCTCCAGCTCGCCAACTGCTGATCTTGGAACTTGTAGCTACTATAATCATGCGAGCCATAATTTCTTCTAGAAATTCCTTTTTATATGTGGTTCTGCTTCTCTGGAGACACCTGACTAATACACCACTCCCTCTCCACTTGCTCCATACCCAAACCCCTCTTTGTCTAGCTGGGTCCATTGGGTTCCTTGATCTCCAGCTCTGGCACCTCTGTCTACTGATTCTCTGCCCCATGACTTGTGACACCCCACTTGCGCAGTCCACCCAAACCGCCTCTCAGTTAATCTGTTCCTTCCAGGCTGACCTACCGGTATTGCAGCTTGGTTTGGGGGATACAGATATCAGGAAAATACTCATAAAGATCTCAGAATTCATCTGTTTTGCAAATATTGACTGTCTACTACTTCCCAGCCTTTATGTAAATGAATACAATACAATGTGGTTAGGTCTCAGCCCTAATGAAGTTTGATAAAAGAGAAAGATAAACTAACAATGGCAAAGTAATAGGTGACAGAAGCATGCTGGGGACATGTCGGGACCAGGTGGAGAGCTGGAAGGATATCTGGGAAGGCTTCACAGTGGGGAGAACCCCTGTCCGGGTGCCAAGTGGGGGAGATCATCACAGACAGGGGAGACAGCACATGACAGGTGTCACCACCCCTAGTGCATTCTGCCATCATGCTCCTGTGGCCTGCAGTCAGAGAGGAGCGTGTGTGTAATTAAGTAGATGAATGAAGTCCAAAATGTAATGTACCATTGACTTGTACAATTTACTTAACCTCTCGAAGCCTTCCTTGGCTTCTCTGTAAAATGGACGTTATCTCATGGGATTGTTAGGAGGATTAAATGAGATAATGAATGTAAAGTGCTGAAACAATGCCTGACACAGTAAGTGTTCAATAGCTCCTGTTATCTGGTAGGTCACAGGCCAGGACTGGTGTTTCCAAAGACTGTGGTAGCACGCACAAGGAGACAGTATGAGACAGGAAGCCCCGCTGGGAGCTAATCGTCTGGACCAGAGATAGTGAGGCCCAGAGTGGACAGTGGTTGTTATAGACTGGAGAAAGATGGTACATAAATCTTTGGTCAGTCTAAATAGTGTGTCTTTTTAAAAAAAGAAAGAAAGAAAAACTTCCATTTTAAGCTGGCATGGTAAATTATAAATTAAATGTGATAAAGTAACAGCAATAAACAGTAGGCTGGGAAAAGGCTTAAATAGTTTGCGGAATTACTCCAAAGGTGTTGGGGGTCTCCCTTAATTCTGGAGGGTAGGGAAGCTTCACTGGATGCACTTTCCACTGGATTCTATCATGTTATGACCATTTTTCAAGGAGTCTGCCATTTAATCACACATAACTGTTTATGGAGTATTGACTGTGTGCAAAGCATTATTAAAAGTGTCATAACCTTTAATACAAGATCTGAATTTACTCAAACAGATTGTTCTTGTTCTAAAGAATCCTTGAAAAGACCAAAATGATCTACATATTTTTGAAGATGTAAAAGCAATTGAATTTACAACAAATTTTGTATCTTAAACTGATTATTTAAAAATGATATAGCACCCAAAACAAAGGAACAACTCAAATTTATCTTACAGGTCTCCAAACCATTCAATATGGTTCCATGGTGCCCATCTAGGATGAGTTGGCGAGATAAACAAAGATAAACTCTAGAGCTGTCTGTTTATTTCAGGAGAGTTTGTTCTCAGGAACATATATCAAATCGAATGTTCACAAGGGCTTTCCAAAATTCTCTTAATATGATGTTGTGTGGTACATTAAACAAAATCATCATATAGACCATGATTACCTTTTATTCAGAACCTAGCATGTTTGACATAGCTTGTCATTAATCTTTATAATTATCCTGAAATATTGGCATTTTTATCCCCATTTAACAGAAGAAAAGACTGAGTGTCAGAGATTAAGGTTGGGTGGCAAAAACCAGGATTTAAACTCAGTTTTGTTGACTCCTGAACTGAAGTTCTTTCCATTTCACTAGTAGCTTCTTACCCCACCTGTTAGCTAATCTGACTCTTCAAATAAATATAGTTTGATTTGTTTTCTGGGCTTTTGTCCTCAACCTGTTCCTGTTTGTATTATAGAAATAACAAACGCTCCTTGCAGAAAATTTGGAGAAAATAGAAACATATAAGGAAATGTTATACCTATTATTTTGGTAATCATTTCTACGTTAGGTTGCCAAACTGAAACTTCATTGCCCTCGTCTAAAAAGCAATGCCTTTTGTTATGAGCTGATTTAAAAGGGAAGGTGATGATATAGTTTTTGCCAGTTTGGGGGTACAGGTGGTCCTCAGGTTACAACAGTCTTGACATATGATGTTTTGAGTTTATAATGCTTACTCCCATAAAAACTTTAAAAAATTGAGATGTGAGTGTTTGGGCTTACTCATTTTCTGTCATTTTTTCTGTTACTACAGTACAGTGTACGGTACAGTTTATTTATATTCTTTTTCATTTTTCTGTGGTTTAGTTGTTTTTATGTTCTAAATTATGATTTTACAACTGTGTTAGGATAGGTAAGTGACTTAGGCTAGGGTGTGTTTTGACTTACACCAAAATTTGGGTTATATCACTGTCATAGGAACAGAACTGTGTCATAACCTGAGGACCCCCTGTATAAAGAACGAGTAAATAAACACTGTGGTAAGGAGAAGATTTTCTTTTATCTTTTTAAAAAAAATTATTATTTTTTTTCCTTCTTTTTCAAATAAGAGGAGGGGTGATAGAGAGACAGACTTTCATGTGCACATCAACTGGGATCCACCTGGAAAGCCCCACCTGGGACCAATGCTCTGCTCATCTGGGGCCATGATAGCAACCAAGCTATTTTTAGCACCTAAAGCAGAGGATCCACAGAGATGTACTCAGCAAGCGCCAGGGGCCAATGTGCTCAAACCAATAAAGCCATGGCTACAGGAGGAAAAGAGAGAGGGGGGAGGGGGAGGGGTATAAATGCAGATGGTTGCTTCTCCTGTGTGCCCTGACTGGGAATCAAACCTAGGACATCCACATGCCAGGTGACACTCTACCACTGAGCCAGTCAGCCAGGGCTAATTTTATTTTTTTCTGAAGCAGCATGAGAGGTGGAGGATATAAGATGCTCATGATAAAAGAGAATGTAGCACAGTCTCACACATTCTAAGGACCCTTGTGTGTTACATTCAATTTTCCACAAACAGATAGATCTCAATCCACTGCCATGCTTGCTAGCTGTGGTTAGGGAGAGTTTGTGTTTTAGTTATAAGCCAAGAATTTTCATCTTGTTTCAATGGAAAATTATAAGCAACACTTTTCAACTTGTTTCAACGTAAAAGAAGGGGAGAGGAAGCCAGGCAAGATATTAAAGCACGGAAGGAGCTCAGTAATGCCCAGTGCACCAGTACATGCCTTTACTGATCATTGATGTTATTTAATTCTGAGATCAATCATCAGCAGTGATCAACAATCACCCTCCCCTCTTTCATCAAGGGTCTCAAAACATTTACCTTTACTCTAAGATTCTGAGGCAACTCTGCCCTATTCTCACATTCCACGTCAAAGGTTGCAAAGTTCTAGTACATTTTGTCTGGCTTGAAAATAGTATTTCTAAACATTTGCATCAACATTTTTAAACTGGGAAATTTTACACAAAATCACCCCCCCCTTTATTTCTCTTGTCAAATCAGAAAATCTGGCAACACTGGAGTGAAATTTTACATGGCGATAACCAGCTGGAGTGGTGGCCCCCTGGAGACATGGTGGCCACAGCTCCTCTGTCCCCTATGACACTGAGGTCATAGGTTCCTTTCTGTTTTTCTTTGCTTTAGCACAGCTGTATTTCCCACAGTAGAGAAATAGTATGTTTCTGGAAAAATCCAACCTGCTTCATGCATTATCAATGCATTCTGCATTGTTCTTGGTTTGCCTTTGTGTCTTGCTGTTTTCAACAGCCTCCATCCCTTTGACTGGTTCAAGCTGTAAGCCTGGTTCTAGGTTCTAATTTCCACTCTCCCGCAAACTGGTGGTGTGACCGCCTCTAAGGAGCACAGTGGTCCAGGTGAGACTAGCTCTCCTTTGGCCTCTTTTTCATAGAAACCTCCAAGGATAGGCAGGAAATTTCGTTCCAAGAAGATGACTCTGGCTCAAGAAGGAGAAGGAGCAGAAGAAGCTTGGGAAATGAGAAGAGGAAATAAAAGCAACTCCTGGAGGAACTCAACCAACCGGGAGAGGAGTAGAGAGATGGGAAGGAGGAAGAGGGTCAAATCTTTCTCAGGTAAAACACCCAAGAATAAAATCACATGATTGAAATCTTTCCATCCTTTAAACAAAACTATGTGTATTAAAATTTATAAGTCATATATATTAATTGTAGAAAATTAGAAAACTCTGAAAATTAAAAATATAAAGAGAAAAATCAACTATAATTATACCACTTAGGTCAAGGACTCCTAACTCTAGGTATATGATCCTCTGAACTTTTTTTTATGCACTCTTTTTATGGTTGATATTATATAAAAACCTCATTTAATTTGAAAACAAACAAAAAAAAACCCCAACAACAACAGCAAACTAAAATATTCAGAACTGCCTTATTAAGGTTAAAACTAGATACACTGGCACACTTTTGATTTATTTATTTGTTTTCCCCCCTTGGCAGCACTTCCAGCAAAATGCAAAACCAAACAAAATAAAAAAAGTTGAGTAAAACCTTTCATTTTCCATTACCTTCCCAATTTACCAGTGTAAGTTAAGGATTTTGACATCATTACTAAGACATATGGGCTTTATTATGAAAGGGTTTAAAATAAGACTAATTTGCAGAGTCTTAATAAAGGAACAACTTTTTTGCATTCTGACTTTCAGGTCTTAAGAGCATTTTCCTATGATCTTTCTCCCTTTTTTTACCCTCCCCCCTCCAAGCAGGCTTTTCTTTGGCAGGGGTTGGGGTGCCATTTCAGAGGTCAAGCATTCCTTATGTCTATTATTTCATTTCAATCAGGAGCTATAAACCCTTGGTGATAAAAATCCTCTTCAAATTGATGATTCTACCAGTTTTTGCGACATAGCCTAGAGACGGTTACCATTCAGTTTTAGATAACCTTTTCCGATGCACAAAGAAAAGGTAAGAAGATGTGATTAAAAATGTTTGTAAAAGTGAAAGAATAACCTGGCTTGCTGAGGGAAGCTGGGAAAGAGCCTATCTCTAACTTTTCTTACCATTAAGTATACTCAGAGAATGAATGCCCCAGATACAAAGCCCAGGAGAGGAGAGGCTGTTCTGTCAAAGCCGGGGCACTTGTTTGCAGGTCAGTTTACCTGATTTGCAGATCTCCAATCTTATCAGAATTGAACTACCTGGCTTATTCTATTTCTTCTTTGTTGATACCCAAGCTGGTCTTCCCCCCACCCCCTTCCTTTTTTTTTTTTTTTTTTTTTAAACTGAGAATGCCGAAAGCCTGGGGCAAGCTTCTGGGTGTTCTCAAGACTTAAATGCCACTGCTTAAAGAGTTAAAGATCTCTGTGGCTGCAGTGAAAGGATGATAAGAAATCACTCACCCATTGGAGATGCTCCCTTGTCCTTTACCAAAACAAGGTCTGAGAAACATGGAATGCATTCAACAGTTTAGGGAAACTCTACCGTGCAAAGCCCAAGATTAGTATTAGGTTTTTAAGGCTGGAGAAAGTTCTCATTGTAATAATTTATCTTGAGAGAACAAGAGTTTATTTTTCATTTATCAAGAGCTTAACATTTCCCTCTTAGGAAAAATGCTTTGAGGGATACACTATACCCAGGAAAACACTCACTAACAACATATTTTTTTCTTTATCAGTTCAAGCTAAAAAAAAAAAAAAACTCCACCTTTGAGATTAAAAACCATTTACAGAGTGAGGAGGAGAATCCCACTGGACTGGCTGTCCCCAGGGAGGAGGAAGGTTCAGCCTCATTTGCATCCCCAGCCATGGTTTAGGCAAGGGAAAAGTTGCTCCTGGTAGGTGTTTTAAAACAAAAGTTAAAAGGATATCCACAATATCCACTGTGCTGCAAGGAGGACCCCCACTCTGTACTTCAGAGGAAGCCACACGAGGCTGAGCATGTGCAAACTCAGAGACCGCTGGAGAAAAGTGACCCAATTGAGTTGTAGCGACAATCTTTTAAAAATACTATTCTAGTTACACTTATTAGCAAAAGATGAAAAAAGAGGGGGTAGGGAAGGAGAGGTAGAAAAGGAATACTGTTTTTCAGTAAGTGTGGTCAGGAAATAAGATACACTTAAAACAGTTGCATCCTAGTGAAATAAAAGATTAGCTCTTAAAAGTCCTAAACTCCACTCCTTTCTCAAAGTCGCAAATTATAAGCTGGTTGACTTAAGGTTAAAATGATGAAGTTTTGGTAGAACTTGTTCTCTAAATCAGTGGTCCCCAACCTTTTTTGGGCCACGGACCAGTTTAATGTCAGAAAATATTTTCACGGACCGGCCTTTAGGGTGGGACAGATAAATGTATCACGTGACTGAGACAAGCGTCAAGAGTGAGTCTTAAACGGATGTAACAGAGGGAATCTGGTCATTTTTAAAAAATAAAACATTGTTCAGACTTAAATATAAATAAAATGGAAATAATGTAAGTTATTTATTCTTTCTCTGCGGACTGGTACCAAATGGCCCACGGACCGGTACCAGTCCGCGGCCTCTGAGGTTGGGGACCACTGCTCTAAATAAAAGACGGTTCTTTTACCCAGAATTCTCTCACTTTCCAAATCAGGAATTCTGGATCCTTTTTGATTGTTTTGTGTTGTTCACTCAAATTCTAAATGAAAAACTTTTTTCTTTCCTAAGGAAACTCACCATAGGTGATTGAAATGTTGGTGGAAAGCAAAAACTCTGCACAAAAACATATGAAAACGAAACACTCTCAGCACAGAGCTCTTTCTCTGTCATGCAAAATTTTCAAATAAGTGAGAAAAAAAAAAAGAAAAATGCACCTGAGAACTTGCCTAAGAGAATATATGTGTATAGGAATCTCCTGGCTGCAAAGTGCTGACATTTAACACCACTTTTGACCCTGCATGCAGCTGGTGTGGGACCCTGAATTCTCCTCCACCTTGTTCTTGGCCTCTCACTCATCCCTCTGGCCAAGAGCCTCAGCGCATTTCGGGCCTCTCCCAAGGCAGAGTTTACAAGCAGGGCAGAGCCTGAGTTGCCATCCTTGTCAGGGGTCCATCAGGGTCCAATAGCAGCCACTAGAAGGCCGTTCATCGATGACTTGTAAAGAAGCCACTGGCTGAGCAGGTGGAGGTTTTCTGTTGGTGTGCTTCTGTGCGTTCGCAAATAGCCACAATTAATGAAATCCCAGCAGCAGTGCTAGGGGAGAGTTCCTTGCATGAGAGAACAGCACTACAGAGATTGTTATGGCTTCTGTGATGCGGTAGCTATGGAAGCAGTAGGGTGTGGTGAGAGATTAGGCTGCGGCAAAGCCATTGTACCTTGCCAGAGAGAATTATCCTTTGATGTACACTGGGGTCTAAATTGTATTTTTTTTCCCCTTTGATACTTTTAAAATTAAGATTCCGTGTTAATCTGCAATTAATTCCAAGTTTAAGCTTCTATTTTAGCTCCTTGAATGGGTGATGTTGGAATGCTTTTAGGGAAATAAAGCCAGAATAAAATATTTTCCAATTACATTTAAATACCTTGTGGGCTGATTATTAGGCATTGCTGTATTGTGTGGGATTTTAAGTCAGAATGTCATAATTTTAAATCAGAAATCCTTTCAAGTCACAAAGGAAGCACTTAGGACAATAGTATTCCACATTTAAATGGTTGCACAAAAGAAAAAAGAGGAAGGCTAGAAACTGCTATCAAAAAGGAAAGCTCAACTTAATTAAAAGGTAGAGAATTGTGAGCTGTGAAATTTGAAAGGATAAATATTGAGTATGAAACTTAGCATAGGTCAGATGCCCACCACTGGGAAATGTGAAGAAGGGAGAAGAAAAGAGAAGGAAACCTGTACCTGACCAGAGCTTTTTCTAAACTGCAATCTGCAAAGAAAATCAACCTCAACTCATGTGGGGCCCCTTACAGGCCCTGACAGAGGGTCAGGGACAGCTGACCTGGACTGGGTCCAGGCAAAACTGTGAGGTTAGTTGGGACTTAATGAATCACCTTATTAGACCTCCCAGCAATTTCATCCCAGGTGTTTTCATCTGACCCCCAGAAAGAGGGCAATTCTTCATGGTAAGGAAACAAATCTCTTCTGGTGGCTTTTTAACTATCCATGGGACAGATTGGGTGGGAAAGCATAATAGTGACCATCAAACGATGTCTGAGATTTAACAAGCATTTGTCACAAATTTGTAAGACAGTCATGATTTGGAACGCTCTGAATCTTTATCTTCCTAAATACAGAAATACTCATCAGACCTTGAGTCTGAGGTGGTGGTAGAGGGAGCTGTCACCATTCCTATGGAAACCAACCTTCTGATTCAGCTTTTCTCCTCTATCTCAAGGAAAGAGTGACCTTAATATTTTTAGCCATTATTTTTTTTTGTTTTCTGCCATTTTCCTGAAAGTTGGAAGAAAGCAAGTGATTCCCTGCTTCTCTCTTCTACCCCTAGTTAGGGTCCTGAGTTCCATTGTGATAACACCTTGAAGGTGTGCTTTACCATTATCGGTGGGTTGGGGCAGTGGAGTGGGGGCCATTTGTCCGCATCAATTCTGAGCAGGCCTGCACCTGTTTTCCTGGTTGCAAAGTGTTTTTAATATCACTCATTATGAAGACTTCCTTTTGAGACTCCTGGTCACTCAGTGAAGACAGCCGTGGCTCCGTGAAACACTTCGGGTTTGGCATCATCAAAGATTTGGGTTTGAGTGCCAGCTCTGCTAAGACAAAAGGAGACACCAGGTACCCAAAGAGCCAAAGAGCAAGAGAATGGGATGTCTGCTCATTTCAGGTGTAACTCTGTACGATGACCCATTCTTAAATACTGCCCTTCTTATGATGTAACCACGGGAAGGGAAGCACACTGGAGCATCCCGGAGAAGGCCTACCAGGCTTCAGCGGGACTTTTATGTTTGGGTCCTCACAGCCACGGATGTCTCACCGGTCTCACAGGTTTCATTGATTCAATGCTAAAATAAAGGGTAGATCTATCAGGCCTTGAAAAGTATTCAGGAAATCATTACTCATTGTGTAACTCATCTCAGGTGGCCTCTTATCGATTTGTCTTCTAAATGCAGATTCTTAGACTCTTCCCTGGACCTGCTGAGTCAGATTTCTAATGGTGCCTGTTGGGCAAATGAATTTATAAAATTTGTATTTTTTGAGCTTGCTCCCTTTTATTATTAGAAAATGATGCTGGGCAGTGCCAGGTATATGTGGTCTGTGAAATTGCAAATTACCTTCCTGCTTGGGAAGGGCCATTGTTTTTGCTAATGTTTGCTGGAGGAGGGGTATTTGTGGGCCCAGGTAGTTTTGCAGAGAAAGTGAAGAGAAGAGAATACAGAGTGCTGAGGAAGAAGCAAGTTTTTTTTTTTTTTAATTTTTATTTTATATTTTTCTGAAGCTGGAAACAGGGAGAGACAGTCAGACAGACTCCCGCATGCACCCGACCGGGATCCACCCGGGATGCTCACCAGGGGCGACACTCCGCCCACCAGGGGGCGAGGCTCTGCCCCTCTGGGGGGCCGCTCAGCTGCGACCAGAGCCACTCCAGCACCGGGGCAGAGGCCAAGGAGCCATCCCCAGCGCCCAGGCCATCCCCGCTCCAATTGAGCCCCGGCTGCGGGAGGGAAAGAGAGAGACAGAGAGGAAGGAGGGGGGGTAGAGAAGCAAATGGGCACCTCCCCCACGTGCCCTGGCCGGGAATCGAACCCGGGTCCCCCGCACGCCAGGCCGACGCTCCACCGCTGAGCCAACCGGCCAGGGCCAAGAAGAAGCAAGTTTTGCAGAGAGAAAGAAGGTGTGCATATGGGGAACCAGAGCTGGGGGGCTTTGGGAACCCTACTGAGGCTTGTGGGGACCTTTGATTCCAGGAGGAATCAGAGAAGATTCTCCAGGTTGTGGAACCAGAGAATGTGCAGGGCTTTGGGATCCACTGAATGAGAGGGAAGCAGTCTTCCCTGTGTGTTTGCTCGTTGGCCGGTGCCAATAAAGGAATGGCCCACCATTTTTTGGCTCCACTATTTCTTTATCGTCCGTCTGCCCAAATCCAATGAGAACCTGCCTGGCCACAATGGTGGTGGCCCCTGGCCCTACAGTGCCGAACCTAGGAATTTTCATTTTAAACACTTCACAGGCGATTTTGACAGACCAACTGAAAGGTAAGAACCACTAGTTTAAGGACTAAAAACTCTGAAAACTACTCAGCGCTGGTGATGTTATATATAAAACAGAAGCTATCAATGCAGTTCCTGAACTAAATTCTAGAAAAGTATGTGGTGAATGTGTGTTTGAGAGTTATGAGTGTGTATTTGAGAGCATGTGTGAGGGAAATTGTGTGGGGTGTGTTTAAGAGCATATGTGAACCAGAGAACTCGTGTGTGTGGAGTGTGTCTGAGTGTTTGGGAGGCTGTATGTGCAAGCACACGTGTGTGCTTATTCTGCAGGACAAGCATGCCTCTGGGCAAGTCCCTCTGGATTCCCGGTGATACCACTCAATGGATCTGGCCACCATGGCTTTGCTCAGGCTTCCACACAACAAAGCTACTCATACACTTTTCATGTTTGACCCGTATGGATTGGATGAACTTCTGACTCAGGACTCACAGCAGAGTCTGTGGGAAAGCTCACCCTAACTCGCCTGAGGGAGTGCTCCAGCATCTCAGGGATCTCTGAGCTTGATACAGACTAAAACTGGGGGGCCAGAATTCCTACAGTTAGCAGGCTGCCCAGGCCACATTTTGTAAAGAATTATTTGCCACTACTTAGTCTCAATAGGCTCCTTTCCATGACAACACGCTTGCTTGTGTGGCTGACCACCTTTCATTCAAATACATATGAAAGAAACGGTCCTGCTTCAGCACGACCGATGGTAGCAAGCTCTGCTTTCCTCCAGTCCCCAGCCTCTTTCCTCCTGGGTGGGCCCAGTCTTTGCATTTCAAGTCAGTTTAGTCCAATTGAACAAACACTTATTCAGTACCAGCGGAGCTGCAGGCAGCCACCTGGGCGCTGTTCGTGTTTGTGGAGTAGGGGAGTGTCCAGGGAGACAGATGGGCAAAAACCAATTCCTGCCCTCAGAGAGTTCCACCCATGGACTGTTCATGTGAAGCTCCACAAGTAGCTATTCTTTACTCAAAATGTAATGACTGCTAAACCAGTAGTTCACTCAGAGTTTAGACAGGGGGAAGGATGATTGTCTTAAGAAGTTCAGAAAAGTACACTTGATCAGGAAGGTAAACATTTGAGCCTCGTTTCCTTGGATCTTGAACTATCCTGTACATGTTTTTAATTCTGTGAGAGTACTTGACTCATAATAACTAAAAATGTATTGAACACTGATTACTACATATAGATTCATTTAGTCCTCATGATGGCCCTGGGTAGTAATAAACACTTATTATCCCCCTTTCTGAGAGGAGGAAATTGAGGCAGAGAGATAAAATAATAGACCCCCAAGCTCACACAGCCAGGAAGCAGCAGAACAGGTTTTGTTCCCAGGCAGTCCAACTCCAGAGCAGGGAGCTTGAACTCTGGGCTGTACAGGCACTCATTTTCTATTTTATACCATTGACAACCTGCCTTAGAGATTTTTTATGCCTACATAAAAATTTTTCTATTCAGCTTGGCATCCTTCTTATTTTCCTTTAATATTTCTATTGTATGACTACAGATTTTTAAATGTTTCAGTTTGCTTTTAATCTCAATGTTTTATGGGTAATCACAGAAGGCCCAACCTAAAGATCACATGTCCTAAGTGATTTTTTTCCCCTCTGTTCCTGGGCTTTGTCCCAGAGACCCATTGAGGAAGAGTCGAGTGAGAAGGTCCACTGAAAATGGCATGGCTATGAATTTATAAACCTAGACCCCCTTTAGTGAAAATATTATAAATGTGTGCCTTCATGGTTCTGTTTATATATATATAACTGCTGCCCAACCACTCCTAAACCCTCCTTGGGTGCTCTTAATGGTCTAGATTTCTGCTCCAGGAAAGCAGAAGCATCTCAATCCATTGTGTTTTTAAACACCCAGAAGTACAAAGTTAACAGCCAGAGAGTGAGCACGTGCAGTGAGAAGCAGCACAGCATGGGCACCAAGAGGCTTAGGAATCAGACAAAATAGGAGTCAAAACTTGGCTTTGCCACTTGCCAGCGTGTGCCTGTTTAATCTTTCTGCACCTCAGTTTACACCACTGCGAAATGGAGATGACAATATCTTGTTGACAGCGTTTTGTGTGTGTGTGTGTGAGGACTGAATAAAGTAATGTTTGTAAATGCATAGTCTATAATGCCTGCCATGTAGTAATGAAACCCTAGTGACGGTTTTCACACTTTGATTATAATGAGGAAGCACAGGATGGGCTATTCTGAGGGTCAGAGGGAAGAGCTCAGAACTGAGTGCTCTACTGCAAACTGTGCCATAGCCTTTGACTTTGTTTCCACATTTGGCCCAGGTAAATTATTGCATTTCCTAAAGCAGGACATTTAGTAGTG
This sequence comes from Saccopteryx leptura, assembly GCF_036850995.1. Lineage (NCBI taxonomy): Eukaryota > Metazoa > Chordata > Mammalia > Chiroptera > Emballonuridae > Saccopteryx > Saccopteryx leptura. Next base: position 45,682,864 of record NC_089508.1, on the reverse strand, counting down.
CTGAGAACAATACTGCAGGGGCCCCAAATGTTCACCATGCACTGTTTTCCCACCCCACTGCCCAACCCACATCTACCACTCCACCCTTGCTTAAGCTTCCTCCCCAGATCTCATGGTGTGTCCTTCCCTGAGGGCCTGAGGGCTTGTGTGTCACTGATGGACCATGCCAACTTCTCTCACACCACACCTTGTACCAGCTTCACACAGATGTGCTTTCAGTTTCCCTTGAGACTTCCTCTTTGACCCACGGGTTATTTAGAAGTATGTTGAGCAATTTTCAAACATCTGGGAATTTTTCAGATATCTTTTTATTGTAGATTTATAGTTTAATTCCACTATAGTCTGAGAACATATTTTTGTGTGAGTTCTGTTCTTCTAACTTTGTTAAGGTTTGCTTTATGGCTTAAGATAGTCTATGTTGGTGAATGTTCCATGTGCACTTGAGAAGAACATATATTCCACTGCTGTTGGATGCGGTGGTCTACAAAAGTCAATAAAGTCAATTTGCTGGATGGTGCTGTTTACTTAGGTCATATAATCTGTATTTATTTTCTACCTATTTGTTTTGTCACTTACTGAGAGAGGTGCTGAAGTCTCAAGTTATTGTGCACTTATCTATTTATTTACACTTCTGTTGGGGTTTCCCTTATGCATCTCGAGGCTCTATTATTAGATGCATACATATGTATACACATTATTACAACTTCTTGAAAAACTGACTCCTTTATCATCATGTAATGTTCTTCTTTATCCCTGATAATCTCTGTTGTTCTGAAGTCTACTTTGTCTGAAATTAGTATAGTTACTCAGGCTTTCCTTTAGTAAGCATTTTCATGCTGTATCTTCCATTTAAAATGGGTTTGCCTGACTAGGCGGTGGCACAGTGGATAGAGAATCGGACTGGGATGCAGAGGACCCCAGTTTGGAACCCCGAGGCCACCAGCTTGAGCACTGGTTCATCCAGCTTGAGTATGGGCTCACCAGCTTGAGTATGGGGTCACCAGCTTGAGTGTGGGATCATAGACCTGACCCCATGGTCGCTAGCTTGAGCCCAAAAGACACTGGATTGAAGGCCAAGGTCGCTGGCTTGAGCCCAACGTGACTGGCATGAGTAAGGGGTCACTCAATCTGCTGTAGTTCCCCAGTCAAGGCACATATGAGAAAGCAATCAGTGAACAGCTAAGGTACCACAATGAAGAATTGATGTTTCTCATCTCTCTTCCTGTCTGTCCCTATCTGTCCCTCTCTCTGACTCTCTCTCTCTACCTCTGTCAAAAAATAAAAATAAATAAAATAAAATGGGTTTGTTATAAGCCCTGGATGGTTAGCTCAGTGGTAGAGCATCGGCCTGGCATGTGGAAGTCCTAGGTTTGATTCCCAGTCAGGGCACACAGGAGAAGTGACCATCTGCTTCTCCAATGCCCTCCTTCTGCTCCCCCCTGCAATCATAGCTTGAATGAGCAAGCTGGCCATGGGCTAGCTGAGGATGGCTCCATGGCCTCGCCTCAGGGGCTAAAATAGCTTGTTTACTGAGCAATGAAGCAGCGGTCCCAGATGGGCAAAACATCAGCCCCAGTTGGGGGTTGCTGGGTGGATCCTGGTCCCAGCGCATGCAGGAATCTGTCTGTCTCCCTGCTTCTCACTTGATAATAAATAAATAAATAAATAAATAAATAAATAAAGTGTTTGTTGTAGATAGCGTGTCCAATCTAACAATCTCTATCTTTTAACTGGTATGTTTAGATCATTCACATTTTAAGAGTTTGTTGGTAAGACTGGATTGAATTCTACCATCTTACTAGATGTTTTCTCTTCAGTGTACTAGCTACTGGTCCTTATGTCCCCTTTTTCTGCCTTCTCTGGGTTTAATTGAGCATTTTTATGATTTCATTTTATCTTTTATATTGACTTATTATTTATATCTCTTTTAAAAAGATGTTTTAGGTAATTGATGAGAGTTTTAATATGTTTTTTTAATAATAAAACGTTTGATCATTTTGTATTTCAAAGGATAGGTTGAGAGAAGGCTGTAGTTTTGTTTCCTTCTGAGACAAACTTTGAGATATTTTGGTTAAAATAGCTAGAGTATAAATAGAATGTTGAAGTATGGAATAGCATTTCCATTCAAATAAAATTTTTAAGTATGCATCTCATTTGTAACCAATGAACCCACGTATTCTTTTTTAACAGAGGAAGAATAAATCTGGATGAACAAAAATACTGTTCTAATTTTTTATGCAGTAAAAATTCTACAAAAAGAGAAATGCAGTAAAATCTTAAATTGTTCAGCTTAATTCTTCTGAAAAAAAAAGTAGCCAGAAATTATTGAATTTTGCTTGTTGGGAAACTCCTAGAGAATTTTTTCCTTCCACAGAAGCAGTTCTTATTTTAGTTCTGGGACCACACCCCTTTGAGAATCCGCAGAACCACACCCCAGGAACACATATAAGCTCATCTACACACCAAGTTTTGCACATAATTTCAGGAATTCACTGACTCCTTAAGAGTCTCCGGATCATTTTTTGGGAACACTTGCCCTAGAATAAGTAGTGAATGCTGTCAACAAGTATTTTGATGTAACTGTATACCCAGGTATGTAAGCCAAAGAGCACAAGTATCAGGGTTGACTTGAGCTTCCTGAGCAGGGCAATGGAAACTCTTGTCCTCTGTTTATTTTTTAAACAGCACTAGGTCCCGGTCACACCTGGGTCTAACTCTTATATTTGTCATCTGCCCAGTCTTATACCTTAGTGGGACAGAATGGCAGCCTCTACAATGGTACACAACGTTCAGATGGTGAGACCCAGCCGGCTACTCTAAATGGCTGGCATACCTAAAATGTGTTTGTCTCCTTTTATGCTAAAAGGTAGAATTCTCTCAGATGCAACAACTTCTTAAATTGTGGTTACAAACACCAAGACAACTTTGTTCACAAGCAAATTTTCACACTAATAACAAAACTATCTTCAGAGAGAGAGAGAGAAGTTTCAAGCAACACTTGTTTCTGTCTAAAAAAAAAATAGTCTTCCATTTATACTTCAAAAAGTCAGACAGTCTCAAAGCATATAATAGCAATAAATCCCAAAGGATCGACCAACTATACCTCCCTTATTCTGTTGCCAGGTTCTGAAATCTCCCTCCAACTGTGATATCCTCCCGAGTCAATCAAAACAGTTATCTAACTCCTCTCAGTTAGATATAACACTCATTTCTATAACACCAGTGACTTTACTAATTCCTCCACTAATGTCATTCTCATCATCTTATATTTCATTTTTTCCTTTCATGTATTTGTCTCTTTTAATAATTTGGTAAAATCCATATCATCAAGGTATTTATGCCATTGGCAAAGAAATCCTAGTTTTTTCTTAATGGACATAGTGCCATAAAGAAGTATTTTTAAATGTTTTCAAATAAAAGATGATGAATCATTTTAAAATATGCATAAATAGGTTGACTTTCCAAACAGTAAAAACAACGGGGCATGTACATTAACCAGATTGAGTGGACCCCTGCGGAAATAATCATTTAAGAAGCTGGTTGATCTGAGGCCCAGAAACTCATTTTGGCAGCTGAGAAACTGCCTTGGGTGTAGCAGAGCCCACATTTACCTGAGACTCATCATATGGCTTTGTGTGCTGGTGTCTCTTCCTTTAGCAAATTGGAATTCTGTTATTTCTAAAGCTTCCACATGCTTGGACAAAATGTACCTTTAGTCTTGCGTATTACTGGTTCACGGAAACAAAACAAGTGATATTTATGATGAAAAAAAACCTCTCTTCCAATTTCCCTAAATAAAAATGTCTTGAGAAAACTTCATTTCCTAGAATACATTAAAGGAATCCCAAAGGAATAAAAAGGTATTCCCTTTTGTATGTTCATGCATTTTTTAGTGATCTTTTAAAAAATCAGAATGTCAGGACTTTGGCATTTCTAAGGGAACATTCTCAGGTACTCTAACCAGATAGTTTTAATTCTGCTTTATTCTTTGTAATAGTTTATACTCTATAACAGATAAGCTTCCCTTTCACTATCAGTTTTTCTTTTCCTCTTGATAAACAAGGATACTGTTTAACATGTTCCCAAAGAAGCTAAAATGAACTTAGATCAATTTCAGTGACTTCCTTATTTGCATGTCATCCTCATTAATGATATCCTTAAAAATACCATCCAACAGAGCTCATCTATTCACCTCCATCTCCTCTTCTGTCCTGAGCATCTTCTCTCTAAACAGTAGCCCTTTTTCAATTACCTGGAAACATTAGTAAGACAAGTTTTCTCTTAGCGATAAGAAAAAAATAATACAGTGTGTTCGTCAAGTCATAGTGCACTTTTGACCGGTCACAGGAAAGCAACAAAAGATGATAGAAATGTGAAATCTGCACCAAATAAAAGGAAAACCCTCCCAGTTTCTGTAGGGTGATGTGGCACCATGTGTGCATGCACAGATGATGACGTAACACCATGTATACAGCTGAGCAGCCCACGGCCATGCCAGTCGAGATGTGGAAGGTACAGAGGAAAGTTCAATGTGTTCTGTGGCTTGCTAAATTCGAATCCGTGACCAAAGTGCAATGTGAATATCAGCGCATTTATAACGAAGCGCCACCACATAGGAATAACATTACTCAATGGGATAAGCAGTTGAAGGAAACCGGCAGTTTGGTGGAGAAACCCCGTTCTGGTAGGTCATCAGTCAGTGACGAGTCTGTAGAGGCTATACGGGATAGCTACCTAAGGAGCCCTAAAAAATCTGTGTGTGAGCCCACATCGAACTGCACTGAATAGGTATGCAACTGGGAGAGTTTTCCTTTTATTTGGTGCAGATTTCACATTTCTATCGTCTTTTGTTGCTTTCCTGTGACCGGTCAAAAGTGTACCATGACTTTGAACATTCTTGGTTTGATTCTGTTGTTCTGAATAAAATCAGAACTAGAAAGCAAACGAACACTTAAAATTTGATGCACGATTTTCTGCTTCCTACATGCTTCAGTTCTCACCCTAAAATGAAGTGTTGTATGACATTTCTGATTTTTTAAATTTTCCAAGATTGTACACTGTAGTGTCACAGTAAGACTCTCTCAGTCCTGGCCACTTGGCTCAGTGGATAGAGCATCCGCCTGGTGTATAGATGTCCTGGGCTCAATCCCTAGTCAGGGCTCACATTAGAAGTGATCATCTGTTTCTCTTCCCTTCCTTTTACCCTTTCTCTCCCTTTTACCCTCTGGTAGCCAGTGGCTCGATTGGTACGAGTGTCAGCCCAGATTGCAGATGAATCCTGATTGGCGTGTGTGCAGGAGTCTGTCATACTATCTCCCCTCCTCTTACTTAGAAAAAAAAAAGATCTTTCTCAATGGGACACTCATTGAGTTTTAGGGGTAGAGAAGACCACTCAGGAAAGTTTAGTCATCCATGTTTTAGCCAGTGATATTAACCACTGACAACCATATAAGGTTTGCTACTCTGACATATCTAAGCCCGAAGTGGAGTGGCTGATGTTCTCATTGAGAGTCACGTGTCCAATAGTTCCGCCACTGCATCAAAATAAAAGAAAGCTATTCTTTTTCTATAGCACCAATATAAAGCCCCTCACTTCTTGCATATTCAAAAATCACAGTGTAAAGGGAAATAGAGAGAGAGAAAGAACAAAGGGAGACATACAGACCTAGAGAGACAAAATCCGAAGAGGGAACAAGATTAAGATCCTCAGTTGAGGTGAAAGAATCCTTTGTAGATGAGTGAAGAACAAAGGTCAGAAGGGAAAATTTGGCCATTTTCCACCCTCTGATAATTTGGGGGGTACACTGGGGGAGGGTTATTCCTCATCGTCTTGACTTGCACATATTTCTCATAAGTTAAAAAAAGTCTTTGCCTTAGAGAAGTTTAAATATTTTTTATATTGTCTAATGCAGTGGTAGTCAACCTGGTCCCTACCGCCCACTAGTGGATGTTCCAGCTTTCATGGTGGGTGGTAGCGGAGCAACCAAAATATAAATAAAAAGATAGATTTAACTATAATAAGGTGTTTTATAAAGATTTATTCTGCCAAACTTAGCGAAAATCTGACATAAAGTACTTGGTAAGTAATTATTATTATATGCTTTAACTTGCTGTACCTCTGCTTTATAAATTTTATAAAGTAAAGTTACTTCCCTACTTTATAAATCACCATGACTGTGGAACCGGTAGGCAGTTAGAAGATTTTACTATTAACAGAGATACAAAAGTGGGCGGTAGGTATAAAAAGGTTGACTACCCCTGATAATGTATCCACATTTTCTTCCTTTTATGGCTTCTGGGTTGTGTCCTATTTAGAAAGGCTGAGCTCATTTCATTTAGTTCATGATTATAAATAAATTCAACTATATTTGATTCTATTGTTTAATTTTTTAAATATTTGACCTATTTTCAATTTAGTTTGTGTAGTTGGAAAACATACCTTTCTTCATGTAATTTTGTTTCAGTGCCAATTCCATATGCCTGCAGATGAGTGTGGAGTCACAGAGTATTTCTTACTGTGAACTTCAGTCAGAAGGATTGAAAAGTAACAGTGTAGCAGGGAAGACATATTAGATAAAGAATTATACTTATGTCAAGTAGTTTTTTAAAATAATTGCAAAAAGTTGTGTGAAAATAGGAGATTATTAAGGAAATTATGGTACAGAGATATAATAATGAAATTCTATCTAGAAACTAAAATTTTCCTATAAGTATTTATGTAAATACTTATGACAGAATTATGACAGAAATATGTAAAAGATATATAGATAAGAGGGAAAGTCAGATTGTAAAATGTGTGTAATTACATTTTTGTAAGAAAATATATAAACACATATATGTATTTTCAGAGAAAGGACTAACAACTATAAGCATCAAGATGTTCTAAGCTGTGGGATTTATACAAAAAGATAATCATTTTTTCTCTGCATTTTTTGCAATGAACATGCTTCCTTTTTTTTAAGTGAGAGGAGGGGCAATAAAGAGACAGACTCTCTCGCATGCACCCCAACCAGGATCCACCCCACAACCCCCATCTGGGGCCAATGCTCAAACCAATTGAGCCACTGGCTGCAAGAGGGGAAGAGAGAGAGAAGAGGGAGAGGGAGGGGAAGAGAAGCAGAAGATTACTTCTCATGTGTGCTCTGACCAGATATCGAACCCAGAACATCTGCACACTGGGCCAATGCTCTATCCATGAACCAACTGGCCAGGGTGCTGAACATGTTTACTTTTATAAGCTATAGCTTTATATAAAATAATCTATACATACATATGATTATATGATAACAATTAATGTCAAACACAAAGAAAATTCTTACAAACAATGAAAATAATCTTTCTTGCAAATAATAAAAATAAAGAATTCCAGCAAATAGTAATAATTAAAAGTTTAGACAAGCTATGCAGTAAAAGAGTAAGGAAAGGATAGAAACAGATCATTCATGAAAGAGGAAACTTTCTTCTCAAAAGACATGTCAAATGATGCTCAATAATGATGAGAGAGATGCAAATAATAACAATGAAAAAATAAAAAAATATTTTTCATCAATTTTGCAAATTGCTAACTCTGCCCTCTGAAAACTATTTTTAAAAAATCCAATGTCTAACAACCCGGAATTTCAGAGTGGAAATAAGTAAGTATTCACCTTACAAAGGAGTAGGTTTACTCTAAATATCAAACTTGCCCAGGGTACTTAATATGTGCTTTTATTTTTGCCTCAAAATCTAAGGGCCAGGGGTCATAAAGACTGAAACACAGACACTGATTAGTAGCTCTATGATATCATGAAGTAAATCATTAAATAAGGTAAAAGGCTCCCCCCCCCAAAAAAAAGCTCAAACACTTTTAATACAGATAGAAAAACAGTGTTCATAAACATAACTGATACTTTTCCAGCGCTTACTCTACACACACATACTAACACATACCGCGCTAATCTCTTAACATACATTATCTCACTTAATTCCTACAATTTTATGAGTTTCAGATACTATTTTAGTCCCATGTTTATTCTAAGACAACTGAGACTACAAGAAATCGCGTAGCCTGCCCCACAGATAGGTAAGTGGAGGGGGCCCAATGCCAACACCTCTGCAGTTTGCAAGCCCAGCCAGCCGGGGCATCTCACACATTGAAAGCTGGCCCTTGGTTGTGCTTGACATAATTAGAATATCGTTTTGAGGTCAGAGGAGTTCAAAGAAATGTCTGGAGATCATTGGTGCTGGATATAGTGTCTCTTAAGTTTTTGAGTGATTTATAATATCATCATGACAGTTCTTTTTTCTGATGAGAATTTGAATGTAATCAAACTGAATGAGTCTTGTCTTGGCAAAAAAAAAAATTTTTTTTTCAGTGCATGATAACAAGGAGGACTCCTATGGTCTTTGTCTATGCTGATGTGATTAAAATAAAAAGACACAAATCATTGTCCTAGGCTCTTTTGTCATTTTATAAAATATGGTTATCATAATATATTTGGCCCACAGACTTCTTACTGTGATAAGCATTACAACATAGTCATCAGAATTCTGACAATAAGAATAATAATGAAAATAAGAATTATATTAATAATACTAATGCACTAAGAGAAACAATCAATGATAACCAAGTATTAAGGCTCTCTTTTGGATATAGATATATTTCTAAATGGAATATAAACTTTGGGTTATTTCTTTGATCATTTCTGGGAAATAAACCCCTCCTCTGCAGGCCTGGTACGTAGAAAATATAAATTACTGGAATGAGACACGAGAAACAATTGTCCATTCTCTATGGTTTCTGACAGGAATACCACTTAGCCCTTATGTTCTTTAAATATCCCCCTTTTCAGTAGCTATTAGTTGCAGTAGTGGTGGTGATGAATGGTTGTGCTTTATTTTACAGTTGACCAAGGTTTTTCATGAACATTCATTTCTCTGACATTGTCTTGTTTCTCCTCCTTTCCTCTCTGCCCTGATTTCTTCATTATTTTCTTATATCTATTATATGGACCAACTTAAATAACTTAAGGACTAAAGTTGAGATAAATACATACATAACGAATCAAACTTTCTCATTTTGTAAGGCGGCCTGAATTTTTCTCCCTATAGATACAAAGTTACAGGTTAAATGGCTTAGCTAATGGTTTATAAATGGCCTCAAAGTGGGAGCCAAGGATTAAGGTCTTAGGTACTGACATGATGACAGTTGGCTATACCTTCATATCCCAGAGAATTGAGCCTAATTGTCCTTATGGTTGTTACTTCCTGCTTCACTCTCTCCCTAGTATAAGCTGCAGTCATTTCCAATCAAGTCCCACAGAATGTGGTCTTTGGAGAAAAGCTGGGAGCATGGGAAGGGAGCAGCAGAGCAGAGAATGAATTTAGTTTGTGCTCTGCACAGACAACTGTTTTTAACATAAAATCTTTTTTTGTCCCATAATTTTTTTATATGGCATTCTGAAAGTGATAATGATGTTTTAGTTACCTGTCAGGTTATAATACAGGACATATTTACATCTAGACTTTTTTTTTCTTTTTTTTTTTTTGTATTTTTCTGAAGTTAGAAATGGGGAGACAGTCAGACAGACTCCCACATGCGCCTGACCGGGATCCACCCGGCATGACCACCAGGAGGCGATGCTCTGCCCATCTGGGGCGTTGCTCTGTTGCGACCAGAGCCATTCTAGCACCTAAGGCAGAGGCTATGGAGCCATCCTCAGTGCCCGGGCCAACTTTGCTCCAGTGGAGCCTTGGCTGTGGGAGGGGAAGAGAGAGACAGAGAGGAAGGAGAGGGGGAGGGGTGGAGAAGTAGATGGGCACCTCTCCTGTGTGCCCTGGCTGGGAATCGAACCCAGGACTCCTGCACACCAGGCCAACGCTCTACCACTGAGCCAACCGGCCAGGGCCCATCTAGACTTTAAACACACACATGCACTCACATGTACACATGCACACACACACTGAGACATAAGGGAATATGCCATTACATCAAGCTTTAAAGATTCTCTCAGTAATTAGTTCACAACAGGTGATGATTAAGCCATTCTTAAGATATACTTTAAGTAAATTAACATGGGCAAATGAAATATTTTAACCAACAATAACATCACAGCAGCTAAGTATATAAATAAAATAAAACAAGGCAAATGAAATAAGGTAATTACTAAGACAGATTTCTTTTTCTACAGTTTCATCACAAGCCGCTACTCACTGGGACCTGTCTGGTTGGGGCAGAAGTCTGGTTTACAGCAATGGTTGGCATCCCAGGGCTGGAGCCGTGGGCAGCAAAACAGAACCCTCAGCAGAAGGTGGTTCTGATTCACCGTCCTCCCAACTACGCTGGGACAGAAGTCCACCATATGAATTACTGTCAGAAAAGGGATGTTTTTATATCCTGGGCTGGTGACTGGCTACCCAGGGAGTAAGTGGCAAGAGCTAAGATGCTCTCTCCTCAACGTTACTGCTGCTTCCCCTGAGTTTTTATCGTTTCATCCTGGGCCCCAGAGTCCTCAGAACTGGAGCTCAAATTCAGTTTTCAGCTAATAGAGAGAGAGGGAAGGCAAGAGGTTAAACCGAACTGTTAACTGTGTCTCTTCAAAACTGACATTTAATACAGGGTGTAAATCACTAGGGGAGCCTGTTATTCCTTCAGGAATGCAATTACATAGGGTCAAATAAAACATGAAAGAAACCAACAAGTTTTAAAATGTAGTATGTTCTCAAAAGTAGGCAAGAAGGAATGTGAAGCAGTCCAAATATGCTAACACTCCCTGCTGTCCTATAGGAGAGGATTACAAGGAGACGTTTCTGCTCTTTAATGATTATGTGGTTCAGCATGGCCATGGAAGCTCCTCGCCCAATCCCGCTGCTCCCCGCTGGACTCTGGGCTTCCAGAGCTCCCTGCGTTCATTCAAAGCAGGTGTAGGCTCGGCCATTCAGCCCATTACCATTACAGTCCCATTACCAGTCCTGCCCTCCACTTAACACTTTTCAAAAGTGTTTATATGGCTGTATAGAATACACCATGGGTCTTTTTATTTTTTTCTGTCTGTGTCTTTCATTCATACGGAAAACCAAGCCACCATCAGAATCCTTATTCTGTGATTTCAAAAATAGACTAAAATTAATGTTGGGCTTCTGCTAAAGTCTTTCCAATATTTACAGCAACTTATACATTGGGTAGGTGCTCATTTCCTCCATGGTGTGGGTGAAGAGTGGGGCTTAGATTTGTATTTTGGGAAGTGTCCGTGAACACTTTGGGTCATTTCAAACAATTTGCTGTCTTAAAAACTTTGGTTTATCTCCTTCGTTTAACATCCTCATGAACTTGGGTGACCAACTCTTCCCAGTTTACCTGATGCTCTCTAGGTTTTAGCACTGAAAGTCTCGTATCTGAGGAAAGTTCCCCAGCAAATTAGAACAACAGGCCATTCTATCGCCAACAAAAGACTACTCCACACTCCTAAAACATATTGTCTATCTGCCTCTGCGCTTCTAGTCCTATGTGGACCCAATGTGTATGTATCAGATATATGTAGAGACAGGCATACACATGAGAGGCATATCGATTCTAAATCAAACCAAGAGAACCTGTTTGTAATGAATAATTTCTTTGAAGACTGCTTTTAAGCGTATGCAACAGCATGGTAGAAACTGGGTATGGACTGTGTGAGGAGAGGGGATGTCTGGGAAGGGACACGGGGATCTCAACAAAACTAATTTTAAAAGAATTCAAACAACACAGATAGGTCAGCTGGGTTCAGATTCCTGTATAATCACGGACTTTTATAAATAGTTCTCACTTCTCCGAGAATGAGTTGTGACTCAGACTTGATTTTTCCTTATCTCGCTTACAAAGTGTATCACACTACAAAGCCAACTGCTCAGAGTCTAATTCCAAAAGGGGCAGATTCTATCTGGTTGGCTGAATCTTGGGAGCCTCCCCGACCTCCCAGTTTCACCCCCAACCTACCAATGGCAATGGTGGACCCTGGCTGGTTCTGGTCTAGGGGCAGCTACTGAGGTCAGGCTGGTCCACCTCCTGCTCACTGACTAGGCAGGCACTGTGGGTTACGTCTCTGAGGTGCACGATTCCCGGGCTCCTACCCACATTGGTGGCACTACACACTCCCAGGCCTTTCCAGGGACACCTTGCAACTCTACAGATTTCATAGCGGCCTCAGCTCATAAGATACACCATTTTGACTGCAGACTGTGTTATGAGAGTCTCGAGGCTCAGTTGAGCTCTTCAGGGCAGCCTAACTTTGAGCAGACCCAAGACTAGAGTAAAACTTAGTTCATCTCTCATTTTTGAGTCCTGTGACTCTTTCTTTGATGCTTCTGGCTGTGCAGTTGGAAATATATCTGCCCCAGGAGAAGTCATAGTCTCTCTTTTTGTGGCTATTTCCCTCTGTTCCAAAGATACCCAACTGATACATTCGCTAGAAATAACAGAAGGGAAAGCAAGAAGTAATAATAATTAAAGTTTTTTTTCTCCTGACCTTTCAGGCCTGCTTCTTACCTTAGAGGTCCCCCTTTCTGTGCTTAGAACTTGTTCTATCCAGATCGGATGTGCTATAAAGTATCAGTCTTTAAACTTAGTTAAATGCAAAGAAATTGACGATAGAACAATAAAGGCACAAAGTCTAAAGGAAGAGACTTGGAAGGACAGAGAGGCGCCTTCCTGCAATCTCCAAGTGAGCATGAGTATGCTCTGGGGGAAAGTGCGCAGACTTGAGAGGCAAACAGATCTGGGTTTGAATTCCAGCCCAGGCGCTTATTAGCTATGAGATCTGGGGCGAGATACTTCACCACTGTCAATTTCAGTTCCTCATGGGTGCCACGGGGATAATTCTACATAAGGATAGGAAATAACATATGAAAAGCACCCAATACATAGGAGATGTTTAATAAGCAGTACCTTTTTCTACCATGGCGATAGATTTCACAGGAAAAAGTGACTTCCCCAGCAGCCCCCGGGGTGTTGCGTGCCACAGTGCCCCCCGGTTTTGATGGACGGGTTTCTTTCTTAATGGGCATCTCTAGGAACTCCGAGCTCTTAATCTCAGCCCTCCACCCACACTCCCCTACTGGCCTGAGGCGCATCACTTATCTGCCTCAATTGCTTCATCTGTAAAGAGGAGGATAATAATATTTACCTCCCTCAGAGGAGTGCTGGGAAAATTAATGAATGCTTGCAAAGTACCATGAGATCGACAGATGAAAGGCAGTGTAGAATCACAAAGTATTATTATAAATATTAGTGTTATTTTGATACATTTGCATGAATGCATGTGTGAGCAAATTACACCTAGAGTATTGGATGAAAGTATGTGACATTCAGGCATCATCTTGGGGGTACCTCTGGAACCCCATAGATAGTAATGGCTGCATAATTTATACATAATAAAACAATCAGTTCCAGAAAAAAAAGGATTTGCTATGAAAAGAAAGGATTGCTTTGAGTCGTTGGTATAAAATCAACCACAGTCTATGGTTAAGTGCTTTCTAGAAGCTTCTCAGGGCAGTGCCACAGTCCTTCCAGCTGCCATTAGGGGCTGATTTGACTACATGATCAGCTCCCAGCAGTGAAGTATAACTCTCTGACTTCTCTATCTGCCAACATGAAAAAAAAAGAACAATGTTGAGCCTAGAAGAGTTTGTTTCCAAGCTAACTGTATCCACTTGAAAAGCACTATCATAAAATCAGATTGCAAAGGAACACCTCTTGCAACCCATCTCACAGCCCTGTTTGCCCCTTCCACCGCAGTAGCGCCCAGTTCAGCTCCTGCAGCTCCCCTCCTCTCCCCAAGAAGACCCCTGCTTCCTCCCACTTGTCCTTTCTCGCCACCAACTCAATCCCCCTCCCCACTAAGTAGTGCGAGGAAACATTACAACACCATCCACCATGATATCACATCACAGCACTCCCAGGAGACCACTTCTGTGGCCTGTGCTTTTAGGAATAAAAGACTAAGAGCAAATGGAAGTTACATGAGGAAGTTAAAATTCCCTCGTGCCTCAGGACTGAACCCTCAGCAGCCATTCCTGCCTGTGTGAGGATGTGGCCTCCTCCTCTGATTCCGGAAACAGAGTAGCATATGGGCGTGAGCAAGACATATGTCTGGTCTCCACTGTAAACTTTGCAGCCTGGCAAGAAACAGCAAGGCTTATTCCAGACCCAAATTCTCATTCCTGTTACAGCCATCATAAACGCCTGCCGACTCCAAAGAAGAACAAGCCTGTAATCCTCATAAACGTACATTCTTGAACCCTGGAAACCAAAGAGGGATACAAATGCCAGTTTTTAACTGCCATCCCCTCTGTTCTTGGGCTAGTTTAGACCTCAGGGAAGCAGGAGATGACCTTCGAGGTTTGGGTGAAAGGCTACCCATAGGCCTCCCTGTTCCTAACATCTCCCCTCACTGGCTGGGCAAATGGCCTGAAGTTCCCACAACTTGTGGTTAAGACATTGTCTCCTGAAGGCTGTGTGTAGAATGGAAATATGCAACGTGAAAATCAACATTTTAAATCATTCCAGCGGTGTGCTGGAACCAGCTCACGGTGGCCCAGAGAGCCAACGATACGCATCTCTTCCTAACTTTATGTTCACATCACACCGATAGCTTGGAATCAGCAACTGGTGCCTTGGAATGAGCAAACACTGCAAAGCCGAGCCTTTTCCCCCTTTCAGAAAGCCAGTTGTTAAACCTTTACAGCACTCCACCAAGTAGCACTTTTACCCATTATCATTTGGTGACTGATGGGTCTATGCCATCGTCAGGAAATGAGGTCTAGGTTGGTCTTGAGTATGGAAAGCAGATGAGAAGGTTGGGAGGCACGCGTGGTTAACTGGCACAGTGGGTGAACATGGAGGGAAAGGAGCTTCATTGCAAGTTGTCTGGGAGCAGCCAAAGGGTACTGGATCCGCTGGGGAGGAGTGAGCAGAAAGCCAACCTCAAGGTTTTGCCAAAGGCTGGCCTGCCCTGGAGATTTTAGTAGCAAGTAGAGGATGCAGCAAAGTTCTCATTCCCTAGGATGTTAGCAGAAAAAAAAATCTGGATTTTAAGTCCTTTGTTGCCCTGATCAACTGTATAATCTCTGAGCCTCACTTTCTTTAACAATCAATGGAGCTAATGTTACTCCTCCAATGGGATTTGTGAAAGATTCTGAGGGATGTTTGTAAAGCACTGGCTCTTAACAGTGGTTCTAATATTGATAAAATGATGGACACCTCACCACCCTCTTTTTCCTCTATTTCTCAATAGTATTTGTCATATGCAAACCCTCCAGCTCTCTGGCTGTGGAAAATCCACGCCCTCCTGGCTTTCTCTCTACTTCTCTGACCCTGCCTGTTCATAGTCTTTCTTCTCCACCACTCCTCAGAACCTGCTCCGAGTCTCCCTTCTCTTGTTCCCCTGCTCAGGCTCATTAGGTAATCTCACCTAGCCCTGTGAATATACATAGTAGCTTCATGCTGATGACTTTCAGAATTATCCTTCGTCTAGACCAGTGGTTCTTAAAGTGGGAACCCTGAACCAGCAGCATTTGTGTCAGCTGGGAACTTGTCAGAAATGCAAGTTCACAGGCCCCACCCAGACCTTCTTAATCAGAAACTCTGGGGGTGGGCCCAGCGACCTCTTTCATCGAGCCCTGAGAGAACCGCTGGTCCAGACTCAAGTGTTTTAATGGCCTCATTTTTATCTCTACATTTGTCTCACAGAAATACCAAACTTAACACACTGACACCGAACTCTTCACTGCCCAGTTCCTCCTCAGTTCTGCCTACCTGCCACGTCCTCGGAATCACTCACCTGAGGAAGAGAGCACTAACCTGCCAATCATTTGCTCAACCTGCACATCAAGAAGCTTTTTATCCTTCCTTTCTCCCAACTTCCTCAGCCCACGCCTAAGCCATTAGCAAACAGTACTAATTCTCTCTCTGAGTTTGCTAGTTTCTCCACATTTCCATCGCTACCACCATCACTGGGTCCACCATCAAATCTGCGTGTTCAAGCAAGACCACACAACATTCTCTACCTGCTTTCCCTTTCACCCCTCCCGCCCGTTCTTCACGCTGCAGCAAGAGAGCAAGATCTTCAAATGGAATTTAGCTCGTGTTACCCTCCATCCACTTTCAAAGGTTTCCCTTCAGACCTAGAATGAAATGCAAACCTGATGCTCTGTTTTCCAAGGCCCTGCGTGGCCGACTCATGTCTACCCCTCACCTCACCTACTGGCCTTTTCTCCTCCCCCTACAGTGTCCCAGACACTGGCTTTCTCTCAGTTCCCTGAACAGGTCAACTCCAAGCTGCCTCAGGGACAATGTTCCTCTGCCTGGAATTTTTCCCCGCATTCTGTGAGTGGCTGGCGCTGTCATCCTCACCATCTCAGGTTAAATGTCACCCCCCCCCCTTTTGCGTCCTTACCTTACCACCTATTAGAGTCCACGCTGTATCTCATTATTCTCTCTCATGGCCTTTTTCTTTCCTCCCTTGCATATCTGCAGCTGCTAGCTTTCTATTTGGTTATTGACTCCCTCGATGTTGGTTCTGTTTCGGTTTTTTCTGTTCCCTTCCCCCCACCACCCTGAATGTAAACTCCCAAGGGAAGGGTTCACCTCTGTTCATCACAGTCAGCATCTGGTGCCAGGACCAGGCTCAGTCTACCGATTCAGTTAGTGGCCCATCTCATTTAGAAATACCCTCACAGACACATCCAGACTAATGTTTGACCTCACGTCCAGGCACCCCTGTCCATTCAAGTTGACACATAAAATTAACCATCACACCACATTACGGATAAAAAACTCAGAAAGATTAAGATACTTTCCCTACAATGAAAATTGGATTCAATTCCATATTTACCTCACTCCAAAACCCTGTCATATAGGTGTTGCTGTTCACTTAGTAGAGTTTCGACACATGGTTCCCAAGCTCAGTGTGCACTGCTAAGAAAGCGCCCCTCTTCAGTTCTTCCTGTGTTCGAGAATGAATGTTCTGATCAAGGCTAAGCTGGATACATTTTGTGGTAACAGAGCTTCTGCTCCAAGGAAACAAGACAAAGCAACAGTAGGGAGAAAGGAGAACAAATGACATTTCTGAACTTGGGACCCTAATCAGAAACTGAACATAAACATTCCCTTTTATTTTGTTCGTTTCCTTGTTCATAGAAATTAATGCTCTCAAATGATTGGTTACTGTAGCCGCAGCCAGCATAGAAAAGGTGCTCAATGATTGTTTTCAAGTCAAGAAACAAGCAAGTAAGTGGAAGCAGGATGTTAATTTGAACTTTTCTACTCAGGCATCAAGATACAATGGAAAGGTCATTTCAATGATACAGACCAAGATGTAGACACTTAAAGAAAATTTTAAGAATTAGTTTTTCAACTCTGGATATGTTTACCCATGATATGGTCTTAAAGGGCAGAGACAAGGCCTCCATGAGGATCTGACACGTTGGGATTTGGGATCCATCACTTGAGGGTGCCCAAAGGGGGTTTTGGGAAAGGTTTATAGGGGTCCACTTTTGTCGGTGGCTCGCATTGCATAGCCCTCCTCCCACAGGGAAGGGGTGGAGGAGTACCTGCCCCTTACTCCAACTCTATTGAGAAGCGCGCCAAAGGGAGCATCCAGATAGCTTGCTATGCACTTGTCCTAGTTGTGAGACAGAAAAGGCAAGCAATTAGCTAACAGCCAGAATAAAGAGGAATCACAACAGGTCCCTCTGAGAATGAGGCAGTGCTGTGAGAAGGGATTAAGCAAAAAACAAACAACAAATACCTCGTAGACACAGACACCAGTGTGGTGGTTGTAGAGGGAAAGCGGTTGGGGGGAGAAAGGGAGGTAAATGGTGATAGAAGGAGACTGACTTGGGGTGGTGGACAGATAATATACAGATGATGAATTACAGAATTGTATGCCTGAAACCTGTATCGTTTTATTAACCAATGCCACTCCAATAAACTTAATTTAAAAAACAAAAAACAAAAAATGAGGCAGTACTGTGAGATCCCAAAAACTACGTGAGCCCCACAGAAGAAGGTGGTCCTGGAACATTAAAATGGGGACCCTGCCTCATCTCAGCAAGCACCTGCTAGAAATCTGAAGTCAAAGGAGCCCAAACCCAGCAGTCAGCAAGGCTGTGGAGGGGCCAGCCACGGAAGGGCCACAGCCCACATCAGGGAAGCTGGACATGCAGAGGCCCTGCAGGGGAGCCCCTGAAGGACCCACAGAAGAACTTACAAGGTTGTGGACAAGGCCCACTGGGGGTGAGGATAACAAAGACACAGAGACCCGACTCCGGGGACCAGGTTCAGTGACACAGATCCACTTTATTCAAGAAGTAAGCCAGCTTATATACACAGGTTCAGCCTATAGGGTTTACAGTGTGTTCTTCAAAGCCAATGGCTGAAAAGGTCAGGGAGCTGCCTGGTTAGCGCTGAGTCACTTCCCTACAGTGGGCGAGCTCCCTGCTGGGTGTGCCTAGGAGGGTTTCAGGTGCTGGAGTGTTCTCACAGCATTGCATCAGCCACAGCTGCTAGGAATGCGCTCTGCACTCTACCTACATTTCCCCCTTCTCTTTTAACTAGGGCCAGCTGGACTTGATGAATGACAGCTTGCTGTTGTTGTAGCTTCTGAATGCTACACATTATGCAACAGAACCCTAGTAGAACTAAAACAACTATAATACCTATTACACTATATGCTAATAGATTAGCTGGATTAGACAATGAGGCAAGCTTCTGTAATGTTTGACTAGTTAGGAAATAGAACAGGGGTCTTAAACAGGGGATTCCTCCTAGGGATCGGGATGTCATTTCCCTCCCATTGTGTTACAGAGACCTTCCAGGTGCTGTTAAACACAGTTCCATTTTGATTGTAAAAAATGGACATAGGTCCATGCATGCCCCCTTCCAAAGGTCCCAGCGTCCAAACACAGAACAGGTGGCTTGCCACAGGCTGCGTACTGCATATGGTTGCATTCCGTCTCTCAGCTTCTGGTGCCAAACTCTGAGGTTGATGGTCTGTGCATCCGGGCCAGAGGAAATGTGGCAATCTCTCCAGGGAATTCCTTCTCTCAGGAGTGTTCTTAGATGTTTGTCATACAGGAACAGGCAAAGAGGCAACCCTGGGAAGGCAAGGTTAGCGGGGTGGGCCCTGATGTTGGTAGCTAGGGGGAGGAGGGCTTTTAGGCCAAGTACTGAGCCTCGGTTGGTAGTACCATTTTCAGCAAAGTCCCCCGTAGTATGATTTCGAAGGAAGACCCATCCCTACAAGGGGATGGTGTTATTATTCAGAGTAAACTTAAGTAGCATTGGGTCACTGAGGTTACCCCATATAGTGCCATTCCACTGTTGGGATTCCCAGTCACTGATGTCACAAGGGAGACTAAGGGAGCAGTTACTAAAATATACTACTAGAGACTGTGGGCTATTAACTTCAACAGGCATAATTATGCCAGGGTGGGAAACAGCCACCCAGTCATGAGGATCTCCTCATGCCTGGGAGTTCACTGTGATAATGGCACACATGAGGAGGAACAGAGTGCCTAGACCCGGGGGTCCATCAGGGGCTATTCTCTGGGCCCACCCTGCCAAAGCCTCCACATCCCCCCAGGTGATGGGGCATGCACAGCGGCATGAGGTTTTCTTCTGGAGCACTGAGGACCTCCTTCCCTCAGGCGTAGTCAGTGTGGAGGAGGCCAGGGCTGTGGCTTTGGATGGGTGAAGACTGAACTGCTTAGTGGGTGCCCAAGAAACCCTGTCACACAGGTTGGGGGGTTCCTGGGATCCAAATTGGCTGAAAAACACAAGGATAACCTCTCCCTGTGTTAGAAGAGGGTGTGATCCCCACTGTGCCGTGGCTGGGTTCTTCCAGAATCATTTCAGAGAGAGGGGAGGAGGAGAGAGAGAGTGAGAGATACAGAAAAATAGACAAGACAGACAGACAAATGAAGGGGGAAAGGAAAAAAGACACATGGTGGCATATAGGCTGGCCCATGGGTCTGCAGCAGGAACACATGTTGGAGTTAAAGCTGGGGTAGAAGAGCATCGGCCTGGTGTGCAGGATTCCCAGGTTTGATTCCCAGCCAGGGCACACACAGGAGAAGCACCCATCTGCTTCTCCACTCCTCCCCTTCTCCTTCCTCTCTGTCTCTCTTTTCCCCTCCCACAGCCAAGGCTCCATTGGAGCAAAAGTTGGCCCAGGCACTAAGAATGGCTCTATGGCCTCTGCCTCAGGCGCTAGAATGGGTCTGGTTGCAACAGAGCAATGCCCCAGATGGGCAGAGCATCGCCCCCTGGTGGGTATGCTGGGTGGATCCCAGTTGGGCACATGCGGGAGTCTGTCTGACTGCCTCCCCGTTTCCAACTTCAGAAAAATACAAAAGAATACAAAAAAAAAAAAAAGCTGGGGTAGAAAATGGCATCTGAGAGGCTGGGGTGGGGCATTGAGCCCCAGCAGGGAATGCGGAAGTAGCAACTTCTGTTTCTTCAGGTGGCAGAGCTGATGGCCTGGTTTCTAATGTATCTAGTTTCGTTTCTGCATGCTCGGCTACAAGTTCATCAAACTTGGTGGCCCAACCCTTGTCTTCCTCTACAGGGGGAGGTGAATACAGAGGTAGGGGTTCCTCTGAAAGAGGAGAAGCCTGTAGGACCTTAGGAATCTGAAGAGGGTTCTCAGCAGGAGCACCGGTCAGGCAGGCATGTATCACTAGCAGGGCAGGAATGAGGCCGACAGAAACGGTTTGTTCTTTATGTACTTCGACTAAACGGACGCACTGGAAAGCTCGGGCCCAAGTATCGGGGTCCCAAAGAGGCACATCCTGGAGCCAAGGGTTGAAACCTGAGAGGATTTCCCAGTAGGTACAAAGATCCTTTTCACTAATTTTAACTTGCCTACTCTGCAATAGGGCATAGAAAGCTCGAGCTTGCAGGGCTCGGGAGTAAGGTTTCCCATTGCAGAGGGTCACTCACCAGTCCCTTGGATGCCAGTTGGGTCCCTGTTTGGGCACCAGTTGTGGACAAGGCCCGCCGGGGGTAAGGACAACAGAGATGCAGAGACCCGTCTCCGGGGACCAGGTTTAGTGACACAGATCCACTTTATTCAGGAAGTAAGCTAGCTTATATACACAGGTTCAGCCTTTAGGGTTTACAGCGTGTTCTTCAAAGCCAATGGCTGAAAAGGTCATGGAGCTGCCTGGTTAGCGCTGAGTCACTTCCTTATAGCGGGCGAGCTCCCTGCTGGGTGTGCCTAGGAGGGTTTCAGGTGCTGGAGTGTTCTTACAGCATTGAATCAGCCACAGCTGCTAGGAATGCACTCTGCGCTCTACCTACACAAGGTCCCAAGAAGCAAAGTCAGCTTATGACAGCAACAGTCAAGTGAGAACTTTCCTTACCTGCTTTCCCCCATCCCACTGGTTGGGGGCGACACAGAAAGTGGGGCAGGAGGAAACACTGGGCAGGTCAGAAGGAAAAGACAGTGATACCTCTTCCACTCTGAAGGGCCATCAGGAGCAGGACTGAACCGGGGGAGGAGAGATGATTTAACATACAACTTCAAAGTTTGATTATTACATAGGACTGGACAAGTAATTACTGAATTGAGGTTATGTTTATGACACAAATGACTGTAGGACTTTTTATTCCTCAGTGATCAGTGAAGTAATAGGGTCAGCCAGGATTTTCATCTCAAGTATGGGGGTGGGGCTAGCGCTGATGAATAAATGTTAACACAGCACAGGTCCAGCTGGATTAACATACTATACAGAATGAACGAATGAGGACTATAGAATAAATGAACCGAAGCAACACAATCCCAAAGCTAACCTGTTCAAGATGGAGGGACAATTCCGAACACTGCATGTCTTTTCAGATCCCTCTTGTCTTTAGCTGCTGCAAAGGGGCTCAGAAGTAAATCCAGGAGAAATAGGAAATTATTTTATTGAGTATTTAGCCAAAAGCTATGTCAGCTGAAAAGCTTTTGAATTAAAGGAGCCAGGTAACTAAAAACACAACTCTCTTTTCCAATATTCTAACCCAACTCCCCTCCCAAAATATGACCCAAAGTCAGCAATTTGGTCTGTAACTTTCTGTGCATTCACATACAGATATGAACATATAACTATATATTTGGAAGTTGTTTGCTTCTTTAATAGGTTCACAATACATATGTTAGCTAATATTTATTTTGAGTGAACAGTGTGCTTTGCTTTTTATTATTATTATTATTATTCAGTGAGAGGAGAGGAAGCAGAGACAGACTTCTGCATGCACCCTGACCAGGATCCACCTGGCAAGCCCACTAGGGGAGGATGCTCTGCTCATCCGGGCATTTCTCCATTGCTCAGCAACCAAGCTCTTCTTAATACCCAAGGAGGAGGCGAAGGAGCCATCCTCAGCACCTTTGGCCAATTTGCTCCAATCAGCCATGGCTGCAGGAGGGGAAAAGAGAGAGGGAGAGAGAAGTGAGAAGGGGGAAGGGTGGAGAAGCAGATGGGTGCTTCTTCTATGTGCCCTGACTGGGAATCAAACCCTGGACATCCACATGCCAGGATGATGCTCTACCACTGAGCCAACTGGCCAGGGCCTGTGCTTTTCTTTTTAATGGATGCACATAATAGTGATATCTCATAATTTATCCAACCACATTTCTACTGATGGATATTTAAATTGTGTTTAATTTTTTTTTTTTTTTTTTTTTACCAAGTTAGAAGAACTTTCTTTAACTTCTAATTGCAGGTGCAAATATTTCTTCAACAGAGAATTCTAGAAATAGTATTGTTGGGTCAAAGGTTTATTTTACATGTAGACAGATACTGCCAGGAAGACATTATTAATTTATATTTCTACCAAGACTGGTACTTCCTTTCCACTCTTCCCGACGCACACTTTCTAATGCTGGATATTATCAAGTTACACAGTTTTTCTAATCTGCTGAGTAAAAATATGACATCTTAGTATTGTTTTGATTTGCATTTCCCTTGGGAAGAGCAAGGCTGACCATCTTTTAATGTTTGTGGCCCATTTATATTTTTCTTCTGTTAATGGCCTGCTCATATTCTTTCCCCATTTTTCAATTGGGTTGTTCATCCTTTTTGTTTGTTTGTTTTTGTGGGTAGGACATTTTTATTTGTGTATACTAATTGTTAATTACATTTGACAAATATTTTTTATCTCAGTCTATCATTTGCATTTTATTTTTAACTTTTTAAGTGATATCTTTGAGGATAATTTTATATTTTTATGGAAAAAATTGATGTTCTTTTTTTTTATGGATTCTAGGTCTTATATGTTGCCTCAGAAGATCATATCCCAATAAACTATTTCCCCATCTTTCCTTCTAATAGTAATGTAATTTTGTTTTATTCAAGTTAATGTTTTTGATTCATTTGGAAATTTTGTAGTATGAAGTAGATATTTATATTTTTTCCAAATTGTTCCAACACTATTTATTGAGAGTTCACTCTTCTTCTTTGGTTAGAAATACCATTTTTATTATAAACTGAAGTCCAATTCATTTATTAGTTTGTTTAGAGTTTTTTGTTCTGTTCAATTATTTTCTTTATATAGGAGCTAAATGTATATTGCTTTAATTACCATAGCTTTATAGAATACTTTGATATGGAATAGGTCAAGTTCCACTTCATTATTCTAACATTCATTTCTTTAAATCTGGTGTATGTTAGAATCACTTTTTAAATTTCATAAAAATTTGAATTTCATTGAATTTATTAATTTAGAACTGATGTGATAGCTACCAGTCTAGAGCCTTTCCATTCAGAAACACAGTTTCCATATTCATTAACTGAGGTCATTTTTATGTTTTTGAATAGAGTTTTAAAGTATTCTTTTACACATTTCTTAATAGTTTTATTTCTTGTATTTTATAGTTTTTGTTTCTTTTGTTATTATATTTCCTAACTGCTGGTACAGAAGAAATTATATAACAATTATCTACAATTTCTTCCAGAGGGAATACTTTCTAATTTACTTATGAGGCCAGCATTATGCTAATACCAAACCAGACAAAAATGTTACAAAAAAACTATAGACCAATATCTCTCATCCTTCCTCTTTATCCTTCATAACTTTTCTTGCTCTCTGTTCTGTCTCAATATAGTTACTCTCATTTATTTTTGATTAGTGTTAGCATGGTATATCATTCTTCATCCCTTTGCTTGTAATCTATAGTGTCTTTTTTCATTTATTTAAAAAATTTATTGTGTTGACATGGTTTCATGTGTCTCATTTAACATAACGCCATCTATACACCGCACCGCACCTCCATGGCCTGTGCAGTCTCTTTCTACTACCATTTTCCCTCCTTTTACCGCCACATCCTTCATAACCTACACCAGGGGTCCCCAAACTTTTTACACAGGGGGCCAGTTCATTGTCTTTCAGACCGTTGGAGGGCCAGACTATAAAAAAAAATCTATGAACAAATTCCTATGCACACTGCACATATCTTATTTTAAAGTAAAAAAACAAAAAGGGAACAAATACAATATTTAAAATAAAGAACAAGTAAATATAAATCAACAAACTGACCAATATTTCAATGGGAACTATGCTCCTCTCGCTGACCACCAATGAAAGAGGTACCCTTCCAGAAGTGCGGCGGGGGCCGGATAAATGGCCTCAGGGGGCCTCATGTGGCCCGCGGGCCGTAGTTTGGGGACCCCTGACATACACTGTTCTTATATATAAACTAAGTGTCTTGTAGACAACATATACCTGGCTCTGTTTTTTTTATCTACTCTGACAATTTCTGTCTTCTAATTGGTGTATTTAGACCATTGAAGTTTAAAGTGATTATTAATATAGTTAGGCTAACATCTACCATATTTATTACTGTATTCAATTTGTTGCCCTTGATATTTATTCCTATCGTTGTCTTCCACACTTTTTCCATCTTTTGTGATTTTCATTGAGAACCATTTTAGTCTTGTATTAGCCCATTTCAGAGTTGCTACTTCTTTTGGCCAATTTTGTAATTTTAGAAAATTATCTGTTTCATCATAATTTTTAAGTTTACTTCTACATATTTGTAGCTAGAATTTTCCTATCAATCTTTCCTTTCTGTCATTTTGTTGCCTTTTTCACTTCACATATATGTGGTGTTCTCTTTCTTTCTGCTAAATTGTCAGTGGGATAGCAAAAGTTTTTGTTCATTTCATGTCTTTCCAATTTATGTCCTTTTGATAAAACGTTTTTGTATTTTTTATAGTTTAAAAGATAAATATTTCTTTTATTTTTATTATGCTTTTCTTCAATTTCTCTCTCTCTCTCTCTTTCTTTCTTTCTTTCTTTCCTAGTTTTATAAGTTGAACACTTTAGGCAAGACAATTTCATATAAGACTCTCTATTCTAATGAGGATACATTCCTGTTCTAGCAACAATAGGAGCAGGAATATTATTATTCTGCCACCAGGTGGCTGGCTAGTGATACTGAGATATGATGACATAGCAGGACTCCATTCTGATATCTGTGTTGCCTCATTGGGCACTTCATAGTGGCAGCGGCCAGATCCCATACATTTCATCCCTATCTTCATACTTTCCATGAGCCCACTGAGCAGTCACTGGAGGGGCCAAGGGAAATGACTGCTGACTGGCATTTACAGAATGAGTCATCTGGTCCATCTTTTGCCCATCTGATTATTGAGAAAGTCTTTGGTTGTGATGGCCCTTGGTGGACATTCATAGACATGAATATTGTCATACTCTAGGTCAAAGGCAGGGCAATGGGAGTGGCTTGCCAGGTGCAGGTGATAAGAGGGTGTGTTGTTTAAAGAGAATTTAAAAAAAAATAAAGCCAACTATAAACTGGTCTTTTTATTAGCGCCATGTGCTGGCAATTCTAAACAATGTTTGTGATATAATACTCTCCCTCAAAAAAATCTTTTGATGATTTATATTCTAAAAATTGCTTGCACCTGGGGTGGACCACACCTACCATCTGCCTTTGGTATGTCAAAAGTTTCTGACTACTTACACTGTCTCTTCCTATTGCCAGTCCTCCAAAATTACTCTTTTTTAGTCTCTGTCCATCCAGACAACCATTAACCACTGATATGAATCAGTTTAAACTCACAACATAGGACATCTCTCTTTACAGGAAATGTAAACCAAAAAATATATTACTTAGGCCCAGGCCTGTTGGCTTAGTAGGTAGAGCAATGGCCTGGTATGCGAATGTCCCAGGTTCTATTCCCAGTTAGGGCACACAGGAGAAGCAACCATCTGCTTCTCCCCCTCCCTCTCCTCTTTCTCTCCCTCTTCCCCTCCTATAGCCAGTGGCTTTATTGGTTCAAGCTTTGCCCTACCCACCCCCTGGTGCTGAAGATGGTTTTGTTGGTCCCAGCACATCAGCCTTCAGTGTTAAAAATAGCTTGGTTGATTCAAGCATTGGCCACAGACAGGGGTTGTGGGGTAGATCCCAGATCAGGGTGTATGCAGGAGTCTGCCTCTCTATCTCCCCTTCTCTCACTTAAAAAAAAAAAAAGATATACTACTTATAATTCTACCCACATGGGGAATTTCTCTTCATCATTTTTCTATCATCAGACACAGTTGAGGTTATTAAGTACAACAGTCTACATATACTGCAGAATCATCCAAAAATCAGATTTGATGTTTTGTTTCCTTACTCAACTGGTCATAGGGTGCTCCTCCCACCACCCATGAGGCTACATCAGTGGTTTGAAGGAGATGTGGCCATGCATCAATGGTGGGAACAATGACAATGTGTGCCACCCACTTGCAGAGCTTACCAGTACTCTTAGACCTGCTTCATCTTGGGCTCATGTGTTCCACTAAACCTGTTGAAGAATTAAGCTGGGAACACTCCATTTTATGGTTTGATAATTTAGACAATACCCAATTTATGATAGAGAGTCCTGTAGCAAACTAGAGAGAGCCTACATCTAGGATAGAAGCTATCTGAAGTAACTATCAAATTAATTTCTCAAGAATTTACTGATATTCTTCAAGATAATTTGTTGTCTTCACCGGTCAATGTGGATTGGAGGGGTCACCACTCCTGTATCTTTTATGTTTATTATAATATTTTAAAAATCTCTGCAGTATCTCCAGGAATGAGCTGGTTTTGATTTACTGTTCATGTATGTTCTTGAAGTTATTTGCAAAAAACTGTTTCTATCTTTTTAATGCCTCTAGGATCCGTTGTAATGACCTTGCTTTGATTCTTGACAACCATGATTTGTGTTTTCTCTTTTTGTCTCATTGTCTTATCATGTTGTAATAAATTTTATTAATCTTGACAAATAATCAATTCTATTTTATTTTTTCTATTATCTGTCCATTATCTATATCATTGATTTTCATTTTTATCTTCATTAGCTTAATTTTCTACCTAATTTTGGTTCAATTTCCTGTTTTTTTTCTGTCATGTTAAGGTAGAAGTTTGGATTATTGATTTTAAGCCTTTCTCCTTTTCTAATATAAATGTTTAAAAGTAAAAAATTTCCTCTCTATGTCCTGCTTTAACTGTTTGCTTCTCATTTGAAATATCTTCATTATCATTTAAAATAGTTTAAATTGTCACTTGATAATAAATTATTTAGAAGTCCAATTGTTTAATTCCCAGATATTTGAAGATTTTCTAGACAACTCTTTGCCATTGGTTTCTAATTGAATTCTATTGTTTTTAGAGAATTTATCTTGAATAATTTTCAAGGCTCTGTAATTTATGAGACTTGTTTTATGGCCCAAAGGCACAAATCAAATCTTATTCTTTGTACACAAGGACATTGTACAAAGTAGGCACTCCATAAATATTTGATGAATAAATAAAGGAATGAGGGGTTGCTATACCCACACGGAGTAAAATTGATGCAAAAATTACAAAGGTCAAAAGAGAGTAGCAAAATCATGGGTGCAGGAGCACGTCACTTTTCTCTAATTGGGAGTGCAAAGCTTTTGTTCTATAACAACTGGATCTTGAGAAAGTAGAGAGAGAATAGGAGAAATCTTGCAACCAAACGATTAGAACCAAAGACAAAGCCTAAAGAACAGATAGAAAATGTTGATGACAGAAAGAAAACAAACATAAAGGGGCCAGAATCCAAAGTGGGACTTTGCTTCTCCATCTAGCCAAGAGTAATTGTCATTTGTAAACTTAAGACTTCATCTTCACTATGCATGTTACAATAATTGACATACGGGCAAAGATAACTTTAAGTAAATATTTCTTTCTGTTTCTAAATCAATGCCTGTTGTTTTCAATGTCTTGAATCAAGTATTTTATAATATACAGGTCACCAGCAAGGTGCTTTGGCAGATGCTAAAGATCATTTAGTCTACCAGGCCCCCATCGACACAGAATAAATATGCCCCAGCTGGGAAAACCCCTGATTTAATGACTTAGGTTGGTCAGGCTTACAAATATTAGAGACACAATCTCTCATCTGGGAATCCCAGCTGGCCCTGTTGGAGCATAGAATTTCTTTACCCAGAAATTTAAACAAGAAGGAAATGAAGTATTTCGTGATTAACTCCTTTGGAGTTTCTTACCTATGTTATCTCATTCAACTGAGCATTAGAACAACAACAACAAATTTCCGTAGGACACTTTTAAAAACATGGATGCATAACTTTTTTCTGTGTGTATACAACATAATTTAGCAAATCCCATATTGATAGTTGTTCAGGTTGTTGCCAATGTTACAATAAATGCTACAGTTAACCCCTTTCTATTTCCATTATTGCATTCTTATGCTATTTATCCTTTAAAATAAATTTTAAGAAGTGGAATTTAAATTTTATAACCTTATTACCTAGCAAAGGCCAGAAGAAATATTATAATGATTTGACAGTTTTCAAAGAAATAACATTTTGCTTTCACAAACTTTCTAAATTATTAAGTATCCTTAAGAATAAAACAACAATTTAACTTCTTTAAGAAAAAATAAAACCTTCTAGACCTAGGTTTGCAGCAACTAGAAGATTCTGGGGCAACTGTATTGATCATTGTACCAGAGACTCCGTCTCTGGAGTTTGGGAGACAATAACTGGGAATGCCTAAGGGTGAAGGTGCCCACAAGTTTAGCATACTTTTTCACCTGAAACAATGAAATAGACAGAATTAGGAAATGGACATCTGTTTCCTCTACTAGGCTTTCCCTGGGTTAAGACTCTTACTGTAATTTCTAATTATTTTTCTCCCTTTAAAGGCACATCAGAAAGAGTTTCTTTTTTTTTTAGTCTTTTTGTCTGAGCCTTGATGACCCAGTGTACCTGCTGCATTAGTGATTACCTTCACCCTGAGATTTTCACATGTTTGACATGCTTATGTTTCATCTATCAGACCAAAAGATTCTGAGGAGGTATACCAGCTGTTCTGGATTTCTGCATGTCAGTATGGACTATTAGACCAAATGCTTCATTATACATATACAACCTTTTTTTTTTTTTTTTTACAGAGACAGAGTTTGAGTCAGAGAGAGGGATAGACAGGGACGGAGAGAGATGAGAAGCATCAATCATTAGTTTTTCATTGCGCGTTGCAACACCTTAGTTGTTCATTGATTGCCCTCTCATACATGCCTTGACCACGGGCGGGTCTTCAGCAGACCGAGTAGCCCCTTGCTGGAGCCAGCGACCCTGGGTTCAAGCTGGTGGGCTTTTGCTCAAACCAGGTAAGCCCGCGCTCAAGCTGGTGACCTCACAGTCTCGAACCTGGGTCCTCCGCATCCCAGTCTGACGCTCCATCCACTGCGCCACCGCCTGGTCAGTTAAGGTTAAGTGCATATTAAACAAAATACTTTATGAGAATATATGCTGATTGTATTCCTTTCCCATCATATTGTAAAATATTAAATATGGTGGAAAATGCTTTGGGAATAATTATCATTGCTTTTTTGAAGTGTGGTTGGGAAGGAGAATGGAAAGGTAAAATATATTTCAATATATTTCAGCTTAATTAAGCAGTCAAACAAATGGCATTCTCATTTTATTTAGACTTTAAAGTACTACAATGTATAAAATTATATTTTTGGTATATTTTCTTATTGCTGTGAAGCTTCAGATCTTGGATGAAAATTCAGATTTATAAGAAAAAGTTACTTTCAGATGACATTATGAAAGGATTCATAATAGCTTCCTGTTCAAGGTTACATACAGTCAATTAATCTCCTTGAGTTGTGGGTTCCTCATCAATAAATATTGAACTAAGCAGTTTCTGAATGACCCTCTCACCCCAAATTCCATGATTCTAGGTATTTGGAATCAAATGATTCATTGCTTTACAGGTCATATATCTCTCTGAGGAATGCAAGGAGTTAACAAAAAACAAAATCTCAAGATATAAATGTGCACTTTTCATGAACTGTCAATCATCTATTATTTACTTCCAGATACCCCACAAATAGCTTATTGGTGTAGTTCTTTCTACAAGAGTTTCCTAACGTAAGAGACAATCACTATTCTATCTGTATGTATCTATATTTAGTATGGCAAGTTTGGGAGGAAACTTCCATAAATTTTCCTTAACACTGAAAAGAGTAAGGACAACAAGTTTGGAAGATCGGAGAAATCTGGACTTTGAATCACAGATGGAAAAGCTTCAGTTTAGTCAAGCATGAGGTTATGTCTAATGTGGTTTACTTACTTTCTTCTGCTGCTTTAAGTAATGCAGTTGCTTCAAATGCTGAATTTTAATGAAACTGCTCATCAATTGATTTTCCACCTCTCCATGATGCTAATGAATTTTGAACATTACATCTAATTGTTTCATGACCCAGTCTGACTGTCTTAGACCCAGAATAAAAGGTAGCACAATGCAGTGAAAGAGCACTAGATAAAGCCAGGAGACCTGGACTACAGGCTTGACTCTATGGCCTTGGACAAATAGATTAACCTTCTGGGTCTCAGTTCCCTCTTTTGTAAAATGAGAATCTTAAATTGCTTAGGTCTCTTGCACCTTTAAGATTCCATGGTTCAATGAGTGATCTGGCCAACAGTTCTCGTTGCCTGTCAAGATTCTACTTCACTCCTGATTCTAATTCTAAGGGGATTGATGTACATACGGAATTTCTTGTTTTCACTTTAATAGTGATAATATCAACAACATTTTCTGGGATCAAAAATTTTTAATTTAATTTGAGGTCATGTTGATATTTAGGATACAGAAAATGACCCTAGTTAGCGGTGGTTTTTAACAAATAATGCACATCAGAACCACCTAGGCAATTATTTTTAAATATATATGTCTAGCCTCTATCTCCAAACTTTTAAATTCAACAGGTCTTAATATGGCCTAGAAAAGTGAAATATACTTACTATACATGAAAGTTACATATATTCTTAGTAAAAACAAATAAAACAGGCCAAAGGGGTATAACAGGAAAAGTAAAAAGTCTCTTCCCAAGGAGGGTTTTGGATGAGAAATGGGGAAAGGGGAGCTTTCCTTTTGTCTTATTTTAAAGACTACTATTTTAAATGCTTTTTACAAAGAGCTTGAATCAGTTTTGTGCTTTACAAGGAGCCTGATAAGTGAAAACACTAATTTCAGTCAGTAACTATAAACATCTACCCCAGCCAAATTGTCTTCACTAAGACTATTTTGGTTTCAGGCAGGTAACAAAAACAGCACAAAATACTTTTAAAAGCTCTTTTTTGAGACAACGCCTTATTCTTACTCCCCTGAGGTCACCCTGTTGACAGTTTACATATTCTTTCAGAAGCTTTCCGTGCATATAAGCATATGTCTATATCACAGTGAGGGCACAAGCCCATAAGTACGTGCATATTTCTCCTTTTATTATTATTTTAAACATGTGAAATTATATTATACATATTCTGTCCTACAGTGTGTTTTAGTCACTTAATTATTTTGGCCTCCTTCCCATAGTCTCTACCTATATTAGAGAAAATCTACTTCCTTTTAGTGACTTCATAATATTCTAAGTTGTTTCCGTTTACTAATAATGCTTCAACAAACATTCTTTTAATATATATCTGAGCATTGGTGTGACTAAAGCTATGGAATATATCCCCATTAAAGTCAAATTACTATATATGTACATTTAAACATTTGATGGACACTATTAAAATGTCTCCTTCAAAAGATTATATCACTTAATACATCCAACCCCACTGTACAAGAATATCTGTTTCTCTACTTTCAGATGGCAAGTATATGTATGTCAGAGAAAACTTCCCAGTTCACCTGGAAATGTGCACCTGATCAAGAACCACTAGAGTTTAAGGGTGTTTCTTTTTTCTTTTCTTTTCTTTTTTCTTGGTGACAGATAGGGACAGACAGATAGGAAGGGAGAGAGATGAGAAGCATCAATTTTTCATTGTGGCACCTTAGTTGTTCATTGATTGCTTTCTCATATGTGCCTTGACCAGAGGGCTATAGCAGACTGAGTGACCCCTCGCTCAAGCCAGTGACCTTGGGCTCAAGCTAGTGAGCCTTGCTCAAACCAGATGAGCCTGTACTCAAGCTGGCAACCTCGGGGTTTCAAACCTGGGTCCTCCACATCTCAGTCTGACACTTTATCCACTGCGCCACAGCCTGGTCAGGCTAAGGCTGTTTCTTAAACAAAAGAAAACAAAAACCTTATAATTTGTTTAGTTTGTTTTTAGAATTTTCTTAGAATTTTAAGACACCTCTTAGAATAAGAAATCATATGTAGGATGATCTAAGGTCCATCCATTTGACTCTTTATATATCCTATACTTGACATGGAGAGCTGGAGGCCTGTGAGAATTTGAATGAAGATTCCAAGACCTTGTTTGTGTCACCTGCATCAGATCTCCGGTGATGGAAGCCACATAGAGACACAATTAGGTTACTACAGGATGAATCCTCTCTCTATCTGGTCTTTTCTTTAAAAAAAATTTTTTTTAAGATTTTATTTACTGATTTTAGAGAAAGGAGAGAGAGAGGGAGAGAGAGAAGGAGAAAGAAGGAGAAGGAAACATCAACTTGTAGTAGTCATTTTTCATATGTGCCTTGACAGGGCAAGCCCAGGGTTTGAACCAGCAACCTCAGCATTTCAGGTTAATGCTTTATTCACTGTGTCACCACCACAGGTTAGGCTCTATCTGGACTTTTCTCTGGCCTGGGCGCCACAGTGTGATTCTGACTGCTCAGTGATGACACTGAGCACATTCATATAAATAAAGCATTCAGAACTTTCTGGAAAATAGATTTCTACAAAAATAAAGTATGCCCTGGCCAGTTGGCTCAGTGGTAGAGCATCGGCCTGGCGTGTAGGAGTCCCAGGTTCGATTCCCAGCCAGGGCACACAGGAGAAGCGCCCATCTGCTTCTCCACCCCTGCCCCTCTCCTTCCTCTCTGTCTCTCTCTTCCCCTCCTGCAGCTGAGGCTCCATTGGAGCAAAGTTGGCCCGGGCACTGAGGATGGCTCTATGGCCTCTGCCTCAGGCACTAGAATGGCTCTGGATGCAACAGAGCAATGGCCCAGATGGGCGGAGCATCGCCCCCTGGTGGGCATGCCGGGTGGATCCCGGTCGGGTGCATGCGGAAGTCTGTCTGACTGCTTCCCCGTTTCCAACTTCAGAAAAATACAATAAATAAATAAATAAATAAATAAATAAAGTACAATGCTAGGTACTT
Organism: Saccopteryx leptura; assembly: GCF_036850995.1. Taxonomy (NCBI): domain Eukaryota; kingdom Metazoa; phylum Chordata; class Mammalia; order Chiroptera; family Emballonuridae; genus Saccopteryx; species Saccopteryx leptura. The sequence continues at coordinate 45,649,272 of NC_089508.1, read as the reverse complement.
TAGACACACACACGATCTAGATATTTTGTAATGAGACACAATGTTGTATATTAACTTTGCTGAGATTTGGCTATTGACGAGGGAAAAGCAGGATCTTTCACATATTTGTGTTAGGGTACCTGAATTAAATTTATGGCATTGGATAGGGAGTAAAGAAGAAAATATAATAAATAAAGTCTACAAATAATCTAAAATACCTATTTCAGTCAATAACTATTGTACATTGTTCATCCTAATCAAAAGGATTACTTTACTGAGACAGTTTTGGTTGCCAATGATACAACACAACCTAAGCTAACTTAACAAATAAGATATGAATGAATTATTATAAGGATACACACGTTTCTCACAAACACCTAGGCAGGAATCTCCAAAGGGACCAGAATCAGGAGCTCAGCAGCCACTCATTTCCAGGCACTACTTCCCCCACCTCTCACCTCCACTCTCTCCTTAGCTTTTCTTATGTCCTCCATTCTCCTCTTGGCAGGGCAGCCTTTTCTGACCCCTGTGGTACTTGTGGTAATATGGGTGCTCCACTGCTCTTGAACTTCCAACAACTCAATTCCAATGACATGCTTTGCCTACTGGGCTATCTCAGAATCTAATTTTTAAATTCCTTTTAAAAATTTTATTTAGAAAATTCAACTTAATGGGGTGACACTAATCAATAAGAGTACATAGCTTTCAGGTAAACATTTCTACAGCATTTGAACTGTTGATTGTGTTGTGTGCCTATCACCCAAAGCCAAATCATTTTCCATCACCATGTATTTGTCCCTCTTTTCTCCCCTCTCCCCTCCACCTCCTCCTGCTAACCACTTCACTTTTATTTATATCCACGGGTCTCAGTTTTTTTGGGTTGTTTTTTTTTTTTTTTTTTGTATTTTTCTGAAGTTGGAAATGGGGAGGCAGTCAGACAGACTTCCGCATGTGCCCGACCTGGATCCACCTGGCACGCCCACCAGGGGGCAATGCTCTGCCCATCTGGGGCATCGCTCTGTTGCAACCAGAGCCATTCTAGCACCTGAGGCAGAGGCCACAGAGCCATCCTCAGCGCCCAGGCCAACTTTGCTCCAATGGAGCCTTGGCTGCAGGAGGGGAAGAGAGAGACAGAGAGGAAGGAGAGGGGGAGGGGTAGAGAAGCAGATGGGCACTTCTCCTGTGTGCACTGGCCGGGAATCGAACCCGGGACTCCTGCATGCCAGGCCAATGCTCTACCACTGAGCCAACCGGCCAGGGCTGGGTCTCAGTTTTATATTGCATCTATGTGTGAAATCATATAGTTCGAATTCTTCAGAGAATCCAACTGGCCCAGCTTGGTTGGGTCAGGTATTCACTCAACCTTGGCCAGAGAAGGTAGTTTCCTATAGCAGTACCACAGCAGCTAAGATTTACTGAGTGCTAACTGTACTGAAAAGCATTATCTTTACATAGCCTTTGGGACCTTCCCCTCCTTTATCAGGACCCTGAAACAGTTTTCAGAAATACAGGATGTTGGTGAGTTGTGCTGATGTCCTAAAAGACGTCTATGGCTCAAGCCTTTCTCACCAAACATGAGAAAATCAAATGCAGAGAAATAGATAACGCACATAAAAAGTTCATTTGAGCTTTATACCTCAATTTGGTAATGCCGCCACAGGGAAAAACACAGGCCTAGGAGCCCAAAATACCTGAGTTCTAATTCTAACTCGACTTGTTCACTAGCTGTGTGGCTTGAACAAGTTCCTTCATATCTCTGCATAACTTCCACTTCCTCTACTTTCTGTGAAATTATGATGATATATATTACATGACACTATGCAGAGGGCCAGTAAGTACAGCAACTCTGAAGCACTCCAACATTAACAAGTACTTGTGAGCGCTTCCTGTGGAACAGGAAACCATGCAGGGGTCCCCAAACTTTTTACACAGGGGGCCAGTTCACTGTCCCTCAGACCATTGGAGGGCTCCCACATACAGTGCTCCTCTCACTGACCACCAATGAGAGAGTTGCCCCTTCTGGAAGTGCGGCGGGAGCTGGATAAATGGCCTTATAGGGGGCCAAATTGCGGCCCGAGGGCCGTAGTTTGGGGATGCCTGAAAGGGCATGCATAGCAGTGGGAAGGGAAGAGCAGAGAAGCAGAGTCTGCCAGCCCCAGGGGACATTACCGTTACTTCATTCCCCTATGAAGTAACAAGAGCTAACAGTTGTCCATTATTGTGTATATTGTGATGGAAAACTTTCTCAAGCTTTACATATATTTACACATATTACCTGAGGACTGTTATTGTCCCTTTGGAGGCCCAGAGAGCTTATGTAACTTGTCTTGGGTCACAGAGCTAGTAAGCTGTAGATAAGTCGTCCTTGAGCTTTAACAGTCTGGCTCCAGAGTTCCCGTCCGAAGCGCGACTCTGCATGGCCCTCAGGCGGCTAAGTCAGCATGTCCTGCCACATGTGTTCCAGCCCAAAGAGGTGTCTGTGGACATACCAGCACAGAGAGAAGACAGTGCGGCTTCAGGTTTTCCGATTTGCTAGAGTCCCCTTGTTTATTCCACATGGCCTCTTTAATGAGGTTACCTCATCAGAATTAATGGATTGTTATTGTTCTTGATCAGTGGTGTAAACTGTAAACTCTGAGACAGTTTGCCTACCACACTTAGTTTAAGATTTGGAAGGTTTACTGGCAAAAGCTCTTAGAAGCACCCATGAATAAACAAGAGTGGAAAGTTAAACCAAGGATAGACATTTTTGTTTGCACTTTTTTCAAATCTATCCAAACAACCGGATTCGAAAGCTTTCCTGCCACTCCAGGCAAATGCTTCTTCTTCAGGCACAGAACGGCCTGTCAGAGACAACATAGGCACATTGCTGTGGTAACTGTGGAAATTTATAAACGATGCACAACTTCGTATTCCTGCCAGGTTTTACTTTAAAAGATTCTCAAAGAGCAAGGCATTGCTAAATGGTGGTGAAGGTTGATGACTTCTAAAGAGAAGTAGATGACATATATGAAGCAGATGCCATTGGTTGGCAAGCCTAACTCCCATTCTCAAATCCACCTCCTTTGGCATCCTCCATTATAGAGGCTAGAAAAGTCAAATATTTGCTTTTCTGTTCTCCTACAGCTAAGGCTGGCCACGAGACAGTTTGGGCCCCAATGAGCTACAAGTGGAAATCTCTAGGGGCTCCTGGAAAATCTTTGCTTTCCAGATATAAAGGACAAATGTCACTGGCACCACCCCTTCTTCTTGCCTTGGCTATAGACTAGTACCTGGGGCTATGGCAGCAATCTTGCAACCACAGGAGAAAGGCCAATAGAATTGGAGAAACACTGGCTCTGGTATTCTTTGAGCTATTACCAACTAGCAACAGCTGTTTATCTCCAGAATTCTTATCATATGAGTAAAATAGTTTAAGTCACTTTTAGGTTTTTTATTGATGCCCAAAACACTCCTATTAATACAATGTGACTGCAGATATTTTTGCTCAGCCATTAATTACCTTTTCATTCTACACCCATCTGTCTATCCCTCAGCAATCCCTCAGAAGTTGGGTTAAAGAAGTATTATTGAATCAAGTCACTGAAATGACTTATAAGGCATAGTATGATCAAAATGAGTCCTCTTTATAGTTTGTCTCCTAATCATAGTAATTATTTGAATGTAACTCCAATAATATCACATTGTTAATAGTATAAAGAATAGTAGTACAGTGCATTATAAACTTCATTTACTGTTAGTCAGTCTAATGTATCCATGGAGTCCAAAAGAATGGACAAAACCATCCTTTACTTTAGGCTTGAGTTTTGTATTTCAACTTTATAGATTTACGGTTGAGATAAATGGTTATTAATTATTTGACCTACTTCATACTTTCCACGTCTCAGACAGGACCTTCCAAAAATGCCCTAATTGTCACCCATGTGACCACTCCTGGTAGGCACCAAGAAATCAAACTCTTCCTCTTTGAACACCTTCCTTTTTTCTCCCACTCCTAGAAATTGGCAGAGGTATTTATGGAAGCAAAATGACCCACCATTAATTATTATCTTGAGTGTATAAGAGGTAGTCAAATTTTTATTAAATAAATATATTAAGGAGTAATATCTACCATAATGTAGGGGCTTCCAGAGAGGCTTTTTGAAGGATGTAGCATGTCTTAGTCAGTTTGGGTAGCTATATCAAAGGACCATAAGCTGAGGGACTTATAAGCAACAGAAATGTACTTGTCCCAGTTCTGGAGATTGGAAGTCCAAGATCATTGCACTGGCAGATTCATTGTCTCATAAGAGCCTGCTTCCTCATTGAGTGACTGTCTTCTCACGGAAACTTCACATGACAGAAGGAACAACAAGTCCCTCTGGGAGCTCTTTTATAAAGCCACCAATCCCATTAATGAGATCTCCACCCTCATGACCTAATTACTTCCCAAAGGTACCCCTTAATATCATCACCTTGGGGGTTAAGATTTCAACATATGAGTTTTGAGGGGACAAAAACATCCAGTCCAAACACGGCCTAAACAGTCTTAAACATTTGATTTATCCAAGTGGAGAAGTGATAAAGTGGAGAAGTGTTAGAGAGAACAAGCCAGGAAGAATTTTGTGTGAAACAATAGGTTTTACATGAACACCAGAGCGATGTACTGGGGACAGGGAGAAACAATTCTGTGTGGGGTGTGAAGCAGAGAAGTTGGCAGGGATCAAGTCAGCACAGCTCTTAATGCTGGGGAAATGTTGAAGGGTTTTAAGAAGAAAATTGACCTTGCTTTGTATTTCAGAAAAGTTACTTTGGGGATATTTAAGGGGGCATGGATTCAAGACATGAGACTGGATTCAAGGAAGAGAAGCTCATTATGAGTTCCTGGAAAAACAACAGAACATGAGGTTTAAACTAGTTAAGCCATTCCCAAATGTACAAATTTCAACATTTCAAAGTACTCTACTGTGTTGAATTCAAGTCAACCACGTGCTGAGTTGTGCACCAGCCAGGCAGCATACAGAAAGGCTGACCCAAGGCCCCAGTCCACTCAATAAACAGGAGTGGAAACCTTACCTAGGGAGCGGACCACCAGCAGGATGGAGAAGAACTGAACTGAGTCAAGTCTAGGCCACCCCCCTCTTCCTGCTCTGAGGGAGGACACTTAGCACTTTTCCCATGGTCATCCCTTATACTTCTGACAACAATTCTGAAGCCTAGGAGGTGAGAGCCTTAACCAAGGTCACACAGTGACCAGACAGCAATAGTTCCTGTGGCTCCTGGAACCGATTCCAATGCCTGAAATTCCAGATGGCACAACCTGCTGCAACAAAATAGTTTAATTAAAATCTAAAATAAAAATGGTCACTTGCTCTCAAAAGGAAAACAAGCATAGTATTTCGGCAACATGTCATGATCCTGGATGAAACTGTAATTTTGGAAGTGGTAAAAATATGGCTGCATACTCCCGATGGCTGATGCGTGTCACGTGATCATGAAACGCAGGCTCCGCCCTGAGGCTCCCCCTTACCTGGACTGTGTGAGGCTGCATGTGGGTGAAACGAGAGTGGGAGGTCAGCTCCACAAGATGGTCCATTTAACAGCTGATCTGCTGGGACCAGTGCCTAAGAAGTTAATTTCTAGCTTGAGATGGTTTCTGGTAATTGTAGGTAATTTAAAATATAATTGCAATTTAGTTGGAAAAAAAAAAAACTTTGTTTGCAGTGTTTATGCTCATCACTCTAATTTAAGGTCTAGAATGCTGGATGAACTGCACTTCAATACACGCCCATTTTGCATCTTCCTGATTTTACCACCAGTGATTATAAAAACAGCCTCAGCAAACCTCAGTCTGCATTGCAAGACAGATGCTGCAAAGCGCAGATATAAAGTTTCACATTGCTGGAAGGTTCACTGTTGTGCATGTTAATGATTATCAAATAGATGAAGAAAACCACAGGCTCCAAAATGCAAACGCCCCTCAAAAAAATCCAGCTTGCCCATGTTTATAATAAGGCCACATTATTTCCTTTTTTTTTTTTTTTCAAAGAAGGATGACTAGAGCTGAGCTCAGTGTGGTCTGCATGCAGGCAGGCTTAATGGAGGAGTAAGTACACAAGGCTGCTGGTGAGTAGGCCATTCAAGCGTCCCCAAACTACGGCCCGCGGGCCGCAATTTGGCCCCCTAAGGCCATTTATCCAGCTCCTGCCACACTTCCAGAAGGGGCACCTCTCTCATTGGTGGTCAGTGAGAGGAGCACTGTATGTGGCGGCCCTCCAGTGGTCTGAGGGACAGTGAACTGGCCCCCTGTGTAAAAAGTTTGGGGACCCCTGCTTCTGACCCAATGAGAACGCATGTTTTAAATGTACTGGTTTAGTTTAAATGAAGAAGAAATTTTAGGATACATTATTATGTGTGGACTTATAGGTATTTCTTTTAAAATGTCTAAAATGTGAATAGGAGAGCTAGCTACCCAATGGCAGGCACCCTGGCAGTTATTTAGATTCCGAAGCACTATCATGAGCCAAGTCAGCCATCGCTGCTTACCTAGGACATGTGCAGCCAAATGACAGAAAATAGCTGAAATGAGCACTTGATCAAATATCTTTGAATACAGTCAGTCTCCCATCTACCAGCTTGCAAAGCTTTCTAGAATGAACATAGGGTTGGAACAGCATTGCCTGGCCATGGAAATTATATTGTGTTAACATTGTCTTGGAAGTCACACTCTGAGTCTGAGAACTGCAGGTCAGGGCTCAGAATTTGCAGTGCTTATATCCAAAGCCTGCCTTCAGAGATAGACCGGAACTAGTGTCAGTCACCAAGCAATGCCACTTACTCAGTGAAGACTGTCTGCCTAGAAAGCTTGCAAGTGGAGCTTAAAAAAGTTTAACAAGGAAAACAAAATGTGTTCCACAGTTGCAGAGCTAAATTCATCTGCCTTTGCCGATAATGACTCGGCAAGAAAACAAGTTTTATAGAAAATTGATAATTTGGTACATGTGCCTAAGTTTTCAAAATATTCAAATATTACCAAAGTGAAAATTAAATTTCTCTCCAACGTCAAATCTCTGTTCCCAGTCTCCTTCTCTCAAGGTAGCCCCTGCAATCAGTTTTTTGTGTTACAATCCATGCATATTTCAGTATATATATGTACGCCACATGCTCCAGAACTTCTACATAGGAGGGGTTAAGGAGCTCTAACTTGATTCTATGTGGGTAAACTGCATAAAGCTACATTTGCCTGGTACTTTATATAAGTAAGACTATATAAATTGGAGTAGCAAAAGAAATAAGTATAGCAATGAATTATAAACCATTAAAATGTGAATTCATAGCTATAGTAAATATCTAGTAATAGCAGGTGGGGACTGCCCTCAGCTACAGTAAAATGTGATGGCAGATGGGTGAGTGAGAAAGAACCTTGGAGCTGGAGGACTCATTATTATGCAACCATTATCATAAAGACTGGATCAGTCAAGACTCATCAATGGATATTAAATTGAGAAAGAAATTTTGATGAGAACCAGGGTGTTCGCATCATCTTAAACTGTCTTCCCACAGACGGCTTATTCGTTGCAAAAATAAGGAGAAAAAAATTGTAATGACACAGTAGAGAATTTGGATAACACCTTGACCAAATCATCAAAATTAACATTACCAATGAAGACAGACATGATACCCTGAAAAAGGACACAGTATCACCCATGCAGTGCTTTGGCCCAGACTGCATCACTTTAATCATCAGACAAACCTAATATGAGGAACGTTCTATTTTTAAAAGTGTGGTGTGAGAGGAGAGGGTGGTGCGAGGGCCTATATTCTTTCAAAAATGCCAATATCATAAAAGACAAAGAAAGGCTGTAGAATATTTCAAATTAAAGGAAGCTAAAGAACCAGAATCCATTCACCCTAACAGAGAGTCTAACAAGAGACCATCATTTTTGTTTCCTAGGCCCTGCGCTTCCTCTGTCATGCTCTCTGTCCTTTCCAAGCCAGGTGCCTAAGCTTTCTCTTTTATTCTAAGAACTATCATATATCCTTCCAATAAATTCTCCCTCTGTTTAAGTTATCCGAAGCTCATTTCTGCTCCTCATGAGTGAAGAACCATGACAGGCACACATTTTCCACCTTATAACTGGAGTGCACCAGTTGTTATGTCCAAATACGGGCTTGGTAATAAGAAAGCTAGAGGAACTTTATGGGTTTGTTCTACGTTTGTTTCCAGGTATCTGGTTGATCTCCCCAAATACATTCACGGGCAGGAACTTCAGGGGTTGAAATAAAAACATTTCAGTTCTTGCCTGACCAGGCGGTGGCGCAGTGGATAGAGCGTCGGACTGGGATGCGGAGGACCCAGGTTCGAGACCCCGAGGTTGCCAGCTTGAGTGCGGGCTCATCTGGTTTGAGCAAAAGCTCACCAGCTTGGACCCAGTGTTGCTGGCTCGAGCAAGGGGTCACTCAGTCTGCTGAAGGCCCGCGGTCAAGGCACATATGAGAAAGCAATCAATGAACAACTAAAGTGTCGCAATGTGCAACGAAAAATTAATGATTGATGTTTCTCATCTCTCCATTCCTGTCTGTATGTCCCTGTCTATCCCTCTCTCTGACTCTATCTCTGTAAAAAAAAAATCAGTTTTTTGCACTCCTCTGCAAGAACATTTTATTATCTATTGTACCTAAAATGTATCTGTTGTTTAATAGATGTATGTCAGAATTACATGTATTTATGTTGAGAAACCACTTATTTCTAGATAAATTTCAAAGGGTGTATTTGTAATTTACCAATTTTCAAAGCCTTACCTCAGCTACCACAAATTTCCCCTGATTTTCATGTCTAAGCAGAAGTAGGTTAAAGCAGGAAGAAGGTACCAGTTTTGCCACCAAAGTTTCCAAGTCTGCCTAGCAACGTAAAGAACAAATTTAAACAAGTTCTAGCATCATCCCTTTTCAAAATACAGTTCAAAGTCCATGTTTATTTAGCAGCCTAACTACTATTCATTGAAAAGGCTGGAGAAAATAGTTACTGCCATCTTGCATTCAACTGTTTATTTTTTAATTCAAACACATCCACTGATAATTTTTGTTTGTTTTGACCATGATGTTAGTACCTAGTACAGTTCTGAGCACTTACTAGATGTTTAAGAAATAGTAGTTCAATGCATGAAAAAATAATGTTTTTCAGTGTGGAGTAATTTTGGTTTGATTTATCATTAATAGTTGGATCAACAAAATCTATTGCATAGCCATTTTTAAGTTATTGAACGCAGACATCACAGCAAAAAAAAAATTTTTTTTTAATGGTTCTACAACCTTTCCATAAAAGGTTTAGAGTCCTAAGATGGCCCCATTTCAGAATGAAACCCCGACCTGCTGCCCACCCAGGATGACCCTGTGGAAGAATTTATACTCCGGAGATTCCCCTCCCCAGTCACCCCACCTTGGTATTCAACATCAAGATGTAAGGCTAAACCTTATGGGAAATCACATCCTTTACTGGCTCCTTCCCCTCCTCTATCTGGTTTTTCTCATTACCTTATAGATTCTTCCCAAAGAGCAGCCAAATCCCTATCATAGCCTCTCCTTATAATAAACCCAACCTAAGGTAATAAGGTGCTACTATCCCATAGAAGTATTTATTATATTACCAATGGACTTCCTAGTCAGTGAAATTTGAGATTCTATCAAATGTGTGGATGACTACTGAGGATTCATTGTACAGAATCAGCACAGATGAATGACAACTATCCTTTATTGAGAGCCTTCTAGGTTGACGCTAGCTCTTAGAATTCTTTTCACAATCTTCTTAAGTAACCATTACCACTAATACTTAAAAAAAAGAAAAGAAAGAAATTAAGAGTTAACATTAAATAACCTGTCCAAAGTCAGGTAACTAGTACATGACAATTTATTCTGAGCAGTTCCTGGAAGGTCTCATTGGCTGATTGTAAATGTTCTAAAATACTCTGAAAGAAAATAGTGATGTCCCTCTAACTTTCCATTCATCCATAGTTGTGGGATAAAGCCCAAGTGGTCACTTGAGAAATGATTGATGTGTTTTAAGGATTACCCATGAGATCTAAAGCAGAGTTTTTCTAAAAAAAAATCTGCTCTCATCATATTAACTCCTTTGTTAACTACAAAAAAACAAAATGACAACCTTCCCATAACTAGAAAGAGGGGGCAGTGGTTATTAAAATAATATTTTAGTTTTAGAAGAAGTTGAAAATGAGAGCTGGTAAAGAGCACGAGATTCACTGTCACCCAGAACTGGATGAGCCCTTGTTCGGCACTGGATGAAGCAACGAGAGCAGCTTCCCGGGCTGTCAGCCTCGGCTGCCCATCTCCCCTTGAAAAGCCCGTGTGCTCTGTCATCGGTGAGGTTATCTCAACCTTTTCTGAGCCTATTTTTATTTTCAGCCAGACTTACCTCCTCAGATATTCACCTCCTAAGTTCGTTTCCCATCAAGAAAAGCAGCACTACATTAATGCAACCCTAAAAAAGCCAACACACACGTGGTTCAGTCCCCAGACAGCTCATATTTCAAAAAGCACAGTCTAAGAGGTGAAAAATAATTGTAAAAGAAGTTCATGTGCTAAGTGAAATAAACCAGACATGAAGGACAAATATTGCATGACTCCACTTGTATGAGGTACCTAGAATAGTCAAATTTACAGAGACAGAAAGTAGAACAGCGGTTACCAGGGGCTGACGGGGGAAGAAGGGGAAAGGGGCAGTTACTATTTAATGGGTCAGGTTTCAGTTTGGGAAGATGAAAAAGTTCTGGATATGGATAGTGGTGATGGTTGCATAACAATGTGAATATACCTAATGCCACTGAACAGTATACTTAAAAGAGGGATAAAATCATAAATTTTATGTTATGTACATTTTACCACAATAATTTTTTAAAAAAGAAATTCAGTGTTTTTCTCATATCTCTTAAAGGATGTCAATGAGATGCTAATCCATAAAATTCCCACCCATACTATATTTTTTAAATTAAATTTATTGGAGTTACATTGGTTAATGGGATTATATAGGTTTCAAGTGTACAATTCTATGATACATCGTCTGTATGTTGCATTGTGTTCCCACCACCCAAATCATGTCTGTCTTCATTCTTCTGTCATCATGTATTTGGCCCTCTTTACTCCTTACTACCCCCCTTCCCTCTAGTAACTGCTGTACTCTTATCTCTATCTATGAGTTTTTGTTTATCTTCTTTGTTCATTTATTGCTTTCAGTTTTATATACCACATATGAGTGCAATCACATAGATTTTAATTTTTTCTGTCTGATTTCTTTCACTTAGCATCCACTTTGTGGCAAATGGCAGTATTTCATCTTTTCTTATGATTGAGCAGTATTCTATTATATATCCATACCATATATATTTTTTATTATTATTAAGTGAGAGGAGGGGAGGCAGAAAGACAGACTACCACAAGCACTCTGACTGGGATCCACCCTGCAAGCCCCCTAAGGGGAGGGGGCTGCTCTACCCATCTGGGGCATTGCTCCATTGTTCAGCAGCCAAGCTATTTTTAGTGCCCAAGGCGGAGGCCATTTGGAGCCGTTATCAGCACCAGGGGCCAACTCACTCAAAGCATTAGCCATGGCTATAGGAGGGGAAAGGCGGAAGAGGTGGAGAAGCAGACGGTCACTTCTCCTGTGGTCCCTGACCAGGAATCAAACCTGGGAGATCCACATGCCAGGCTGATGCTCTACGACTGAGCCAACTGGCCAGGGCTGTACCACATCTTTTTATCTAATCATCTAGCAAAAGACACATCAGTCTTTTTCATGTCTTGGCCACTGTGAATAATGCTGCAATGAATAAAGGAGTACATATATCTTTGTGAATAAATGTTTTCAAATTAATTACACAGATAACCAGAAGAGGGTTTGCTGGGTCATATGGTAACTCTATTCTTAATTTTTTGAGGGGGCCCCATACTCTTTTTTTGTGTGTTTATTTTTCCAAAGTGAGAAGCAGAGAGGCAGTCAGACAGATTCCTGCATGTGCCCAATCGGGATCCACCCAGCATGCCCACCAGGAGGCAATACTCTGCCCATCTGGGGCATTGCTCCTTTGTGGCTGGAGCCATTCTAGTGCCTGAGGTGGAGGCCATGGAGCCATCCTCAGCACCCAGGCCAACTCTGCTCCAGTGGAGCCTTGGCTGCAGAAGGGGAACAGGGAGAGAGGGAAAGGAGAAGGGGGGCCTGACCTGTGGTGGTGCAGTGGATAAAGCATTGACCTGGAAATGCTGAGGTCGCTGGTTCGAAACCCTGGGCTTGCCTGGTCAAGGCACATATGGGAGTTGATGCTTCCAGCTCCTCCCCCCGTCTCTCTCTCCTCTCTCTCTCTCTCCTCTCTAAAAATGAATAAATAAAAAATAAAAATAAAGAAAGGAGAAGGGGAAGGGTGGAGAAGCAGATGGTCACTTCTCCTGTGTGCCCTGACCAGGAATCGAACCCAGGACTTCCACATGCCGTGCTGATGCTCTACCATTGAGCCAACCAGCCAGGGTCCCATACTCTTTTCCATAACAGTTGTACCAGTTTACGTTAGCCCACCCCCTGACTTCAAATTATAATAAAAAGTGACAATAATCAAAACAGCATGGTACTGGCAGAAAAACAGACATACAGACAAATGAAGCAGAATTGAGAGCCCAGAAATAAACCTATGTTTATATGGGCAAACACTTTTTGATAAAGGAACCAAAAGCAAGCAACAGAGAAACAACCACTTCTTCAATAAATGGTGATGGGGAAATTGGAAAGCTACATGCAAAAGAATAAAATTTACCATATATTTTAAAATTCTCTGTCCAGCTTTCTCAAAACCCACACTCATCAACATCACTCTCTTCCAAATCTACCCCAAAATTTTTTTAACCTCCACCTTGGTCACTACCTTCTGTCCTCCTCCCTGCCTCCTTTTTTCTCATGAATCCATATCATTTAAGCAAACAAACCCTCATCTGGGGCAGGGCAGGAAAAAATATGAGCAAGCAAGCAAGGTCCTCTGCAGGAGGCAGAAGAAGGGAAAATTCTAGCAGTAGTCATCTGTAGTAATTTTAACTTTACCACACTCATTTTATTTTATATTTCATCTTTCTCTAGCTTCAAGTGCTTCTCATCATTGGAGAGCTGATGAACAAATTTGTACTCACCTTATCCATTGACATTCATGACTTCACAGTGTTCACCCAAATCCTGGCCCAGTCCCTTGTCTATTTACCATGTGTTCACACGCTAGTTAGAAGTGTTAGAGCAAGGAGTTCTCAGCTTTTGCTGTGCAGTAGAATCTCCTGGGGAGCTAAAAGCCCTGATGCCCAGCCACAGCCCACATCAACTATATCAGCGGAACCCACAGGTGAGAACCTAGGCAACGGTGTTGTTTTAAACTCCCAATGTGCTACTAAGTGCGCCAACCAATGTTTTAGAGCGTACTTCTCAACTTTAACGTACGTACCAATTACATGGAGGTCTTGTGAAAAAGACCTGATTCTGATTCAGGAGGTCTGCAGGAAGCACCAGGATGCTGCAAGTCTAATGAGCATAAGGGTAATGCCGAATCCGTCATTCCTACCTTGAGTAGCGAGGCTGTAGGGAATCCTTCTGGTGTTCCTTCCTTTCTTAGTGGAGTATTTATTATACACGCAGCCAGTGAAGGTGAAGTCACAGCAGGGCCTTACAGCAGCCTGGCCTGGAAATGACTTGGGACTGTTGGGAATATGGTGGCACATAACTTCTGTTCTTCTGTGGCTTCAGCTGCTCGGCTTCTGCTTCTAGACTGGTCCAAATACCAGCCCAACTCAGCCCCTTCCAACTTCAGGATCTTGAAAAAATCCCTCAACTCCCTAAGCCTCAGTGTCCTTATGTCTAAAATGGGGATAAGAATGTCAACTATTTCGTTGGGTTATTTTGAGGATTAAATGAGACAACCGCATACATCATTGGTATGCCTGCCGTTATACATGTCTGTCTTTATTTCTGCCCCTGCTACCAACAAAGAACCAACTCACTAACTCTTTTTCCCATAAATTTCTGCTTCTGGATTCAACTAACTTGTGGCTTCATTCCATGTGCTTTTTGAACTCTGCTCCCACTAATAACATCTGAATCTCTCTACAAGTTCCAGTTAGTAATCCCCAAGAGGAGATCTGATTGGTTCAATCAGTCACGGTCCACTAAAGACTATACCAGTAGAACTCAGCAAAGCCTTCTTTGAGGTAAACCAGGACAAACTTATGGTCAAGAATTGACATGCTAGCCTGACCAGGCGATGGCGCAGTGGATAGAGCGTCAGACTGGGATGCGGAGGACCCAGGTTCAAGACCTCGAGGTTGCCAGCTTGAGCGAGGGCTCATCTGATTTGAGCAGAGCTCACCAGCTTGGACCCGAGGTCACTGGTTCGAGCAAGGAGTTACTCTGTCTGTTGAAGGCCCACAGTCAAGGCACATATGAGAAAGCAATCAATGAACAACTAAGGTGTCGCAACAAAAAACTAATGATTGATGCTCCTCATTTCTCTCCCTTCCTGTCTGTATGTGCCTATCTATCCCTCTCTCTGACTCTTTCTCTGTCCCTGTAAAAAATAATTTAAAAGAAATGAAGACTTGACAGGTTAGGCTGAAGAATAAAACAAGCTACATGTAAAAAATACCTTCATGAAGAGATAGGAAATGGCAGGCAGTGTAATGATAAGCACCTTGCTTGCCTTGCCCAATATGCTCTGCAAATATTTATTAAACATCATGTACAAAGCACTCATTGTTGCATCTATCCTTAGAGACTTGGGACCATTTGTGTATTCCGGTTCTGGGTAGGACGGTCAATGCAACCAGTGACAAGTATTCTCATGCAGATAGTAGAAGCAAAATACTGATCAGATTTTTGCTCTTTGAATGTTTTTGGTTTTTGATTAATTTTGTGCTCAGAAATGCTACCTTCAAAAGGACAAAGATAACTTTCCCAAAGCTCAGACCTTGATAAGGGGATATTAGCTAATATTGAAGGCTTACTACATAATAGCACTGTTCTAAGTACTTTATAGGCTTTACTCATTTAATCTTCACAACACAATGACCATTATTATCCCTATTTAACAAACAAGGTAACTGGTGCTTCAAGAGGTAAACATGGCCAAACCACACAGCTAGTAAGTGGAAGAGCTTACTACATGCACTGTGTCTCTGGTCTTCTCCGTGATCTGCCCAGACTGATTTGATGCAGTCTACATCAACATGTACCTACCTTGTGTTCTGCAGAGATGCCTGGCAACTGACATTTTTAGATGTAACATTCTCACCTATGTGCCCTAGAGATATATACAATGTATCTAGCCTTCTAGAAGGAACCTAAAAAGATATTAAAAGATAAACTTGTAATCCTTCCAGTTTATACCAAAATGCAAATCATTAACAAACTTCAGTAATTATTGTGATTATTATTTGCAACTAATCACACTTCAAAACTGCTGCCTTTTTGAGAGAAGGAGAGACAGGCAGGAAGGGAGAGAGATGAGAAGCACCAACTTGTAGTTGCGGCCCTTTAGTTGTCCACTGATCACTTCTCATATGTGCCTTGACCAGGGGTGCTCCAGCTGAGCCAGTGACCCCTTGCTCAAGCCAGCGACCATGGAATCATGTTGTCAATCTCATGCTCAAGTTGGTGACCCTGTGCTCAAGACAGAGACCATGGAATCATGTTGTCAATGTCATGCGCAAGTTGGTGACCCTGTGCTCAAGACAGCGATCTCAGGGTTTTGAACCTGGGACCTCAAGTGTCTCAGGTTGACACTCTATCTACTGCACTACCACTGGTCAGGCCAAACTGCTGCTTTCTGGAATCTACATGTCACAGTGACTTTTCTGGTTGCTTAGCACCTGAAGCTCCTTCCCATCTTTGGGAGGGACCCACCTTGTAACTTTCCGATTCCCAGATTCTTGCTTCTTCTCTGCTCTTGTCAGTCTGGGTATGGACATGTAACTCAGACTTTACTGGGTCAGACAGTCCAGCATGGGACTTGAATGCAAAGAAATAAAAAGAGCAGAGGATTCCTCCTGGGGCCAGAGGAGAGGGCAGCATGGCCAGTGGCCGCAGGTTCAGGAACCAGACACAGCTGTGGACTATAACCACAGACTGTTGCTGGGCATGATTTGGGCTGAGACTCGCACTGCAATGCTTCCCTATTGTGTTCATTTCCTGAGATTGCTGTAACAAAGTACACAAACTAGGTAGCTTAAAACAACAAAAATCTATTCTCTTTTAGTTCTAGAGGACAGAAGTCTAAAATCAAGGCATGGCCAAACCATGCTCTCTCTGAAAGCTCTCAGGAAGAATCCTTCCTGGCATCTTCTAGCTTCTGGTGGTTGCTAGCAATCCTTGGCTTGTAGCGGCACCACTCCAATCTCTGTCTTCATCTGCACATGGCCCTCTTGCCTGTGTCTTCTGTATCCCTGTGTCTAAATCTCCCATTCTTTTCTCTTACAAAGATGCCAATTATAGGATTAGGGACCACCTTAATCCAATATGACCACATTTTAACTTAAATACGTCTACGAAGACCCTATTTCTAAACCAAGTCATCTTCACAATACCGGGGATTGAGACTTCAATACATCTCTTAGGAAGGAACAGTTGAACTCCCAGAAGTGCCCCTGCTTGATTTTCTGGGCCTGAATCTCCAGCCACCCAAGTGACTTTGTGGGCTACCCAATATTTTTTTATATATACTTTTCTCCTACTTAAATCAGCAGAATTAGTTGTGCTGCTTAAAATTTTAAACCCTAGCCTGTCTTATCTTGGCTTCTATTTCCTTAACCTGCCATTCTGAGAGTCTTCATCCAGAGCTTCTTAGGGACAAGCAGAACAGCGCCTTTATGGTGGCAGAGGCCAATCTGCTGTAAGCACAAGGCTGAGTGTCCAATTGCACTCCCTGGGTCAGCAAGAGGAAAGGATGGCTCCAGCCTACAGCGAAGGAGGGGCTCAGAATGACGGTCGCTCACCTCATGACTGAAAGGCCTGCAAGACCTACTGACTTCTTATGCTATGAGTTTGTTCTCAAGCCACATTTCCCTTCGGAGCAGAATCTGACTAATCTTTGCCTCTGGCCAGTGGATGGTGTGAGGCCTGCTTCTGTGGCAAAGACCACACTGCTTGCTTGAGATCCCATAGACATAGCCCCCCCTGTCTGTATAATTTTCATCAAGTCATGACAACAGCACCAAAGGGGCTAACTGGGACTTCAATTGTGCTGGGTCTAAAGTTTCCAGAGCCTCATCAATGCTATTAGGAACAATAACATTATGCCAGAAAGAGTTGCAGAGGAAAACAAAACATTGTGGGGTTCTAAGGAACATGGTAATCAAAGACAGCTGAATCTAAAGAGACAGATCTGTCAATGACTTCAAGGAAATAAAAATACAGTTTAAAGAAATACAGTTAAATTTTTGAATAAATCAACTTCACAAATGGTCATTAGGAGAAGGGCAGCAATGGAACTTTTTGATTTGCCCTGCTTCGCTTCCTTTTAAGAACTTCCCCCTGGACAATTTCGTGGAATTGCGGTGGGGCTAGGGACCTCATAGGCTTGGAGCTGCCTAACGATACTTTTGTCATCATTTGTACAGAGCCTGTTTGAGAATGAAGCCAACCCAGAAAAGAAGATTTCCAAAGATAGATAGATAGATAGATAGATAGATAGATAGATAGATAGATAGATAGATAGATTGATATATATATATATATACATATATACACACACACACACACACACACACATACATACACACACACACACACACACACACACACACACACACAAAGTGATTATTTCATTTGGGTCCCACAATCCAGCTGTACCTAAAAATACCCATTAAACTTGCAAGTTATTTGAACCAATAAATCAATCCCTTTTTTTGTTGTTGTTTATTTGTTTAAGCTGGTTTGAATTGGAGATCTAGGCTTACAAAAATGGCAATGTGCTATCAAATGTGCCTATCTCTTTGACCTAATTTCCTTGGATTGCTGCTGGCAAGGCAATATTGTGTCGAATGGACCACGGATTTCAACTGGGATGGTTGGTGGTTTCTGAATTTCTGTCATCTGGCAAGCTGTTGGGAACATGTGCACACACAAACACTGCATAAGCAATCTTTTGACAAGTGAATACTATTGAATTTACTTAAGGGCATGGCCAAATAAATCAACTAACAGGAGTAGAAAAATCTTCCATTCCACCTGACTCAAGCCCTGTCCATCACTGCCTCATCATATCAAACTAACAAAATGAGAACTTACCTCCCTGAGTTTTGGCATTGTCTTGTTCCTAGCTAAGCTGTGCCATTTCGCCCTTGAGCTCTAGCACATTCACAAGCGAGATATGGGTAACATGGCACCCAGTGAGGCCAACGCCCCAAACCTCCCAACCTATTGCTCTCAATTTAGTTTCTCCAAAACCCATAGGACTGGTCAGAACATCCTCATTCATTCACATATTTACTCAACAAGTCAGTATCAAACACTCACTATGTGCTGTGACCATGCACAGGCACTGGGAACTTAGCAACAAAGGGAGAGAGCAAGCTCCTGTCCTTGTGAAGCTTCTACTCTAGTGAAGGGAAGACAGACAATGAAACATCTTAAAGTGGATATATGTCAGATGGAGATAAATATTATGGCAAAAGATTAAATAGGGTAAAAAGGATAGGAGTGGAGGGTGAAGTCTATCTCAGCTATGATGAAATAGTGAGCCTTGTGGTTATCTGCAGGAAAAGCTCGTCGAGCCAAGGGAACAGCCTGTGCAAAGGCATAAAGCAGGATCGCATAAGAGGCCAACATGGCTGGAGTAAAGAAAACGAGGGGCAGTGTGGTGGGAGATGAGGTGAGAGAAGTATTAATGGGGGAAGATTCAATGGAGAAAATTTAGAGACATCACAGACCATTGTAAAAACTTTGGGTTCTATTACGATCCAGATGAGAAACAAGATGGTTGGGAGTAAAGGAGTCATGTAATTGGACTTAAAGTTTTGGAGATTGTTCTGTCTATCCTTTTGAGAATTTTGGTGGTAAGAACAGACACAAGGAGATGAATCAGAAGAGGCAATGAAAATAGGAGCGGGGGTAGTGAGAAAGGGTTGAATTCTGGGTATCTTTGAGGGTACAGCCACCAATAGAATGGATGTGAGCAGAAGTTCTCATAAATGTCTCCACGGGGTTTGATCTGAGCAACTAGAACCCTGGGGATGGCCAGTTCCTTGGATGCAGTGGCTATATGAGAGGAACAGATTCAGAAATAGGGGAAGAAGCAGGAATGTAGGTTTAGACATATCAAATTTCAGGTGCCTAGCACATACTCATGTAGAACAGATAACTAGCTAAATGAGTCTGAAGGTGAGGGGGAATTTCTGGACTGGAGTCATGTATTTCAGAGTCTTCAAAATACAGTTAAATTTAAAGTCATGAGGCTGGAAAAGATAACCTGAAAAGTAGGCTCATTCAGACAGAAGTCGTCTAAGAACTGTACCTTTGAGCTTTCCAATGCTTAGAGTAGTGATTTTCAACCCACGTGCCCCAAGAATTTTTAAAACATGCAATACCTGACTATTTAGTCAGAAGCATTGACCTCTAATCCCTTAGTTTGTCAAATAAAAAAATGGTAACAGCCAATACAACAATAGGTCTCCACTGTGAATGAATTAAAATCATACCTATTTTTTTTATCAGATCAGCAAAAAATATTTTTTTTTTTTGGTGTGCTGCACAATTTTAGGTATTAGTTCATGAGGTGAAAAAGGTTGAAAATTGCTGGCCTTAGAAGTTGAGAAGATAAAGAGGAATCAACCAGCAAAGGAAAAATAGTGACCAACTAGTAAGGTAAGAGGAGGATGGAAAGGTGTCCTAGAATCTAAAGGAAAAAGAAAGGAAAAGGAGTGGTTCATTGGATCACAGGCTGATCAAGTAAGATGAGAAATGACAATTGACTATTGGACATAACTACATGGAAGTCACTGGGTGGGTTCAGAAAAGAACAGGAAGGAATAAATTATAAACAGTGAGTAGCAACAACTTTTTCAATGATTTTGCTATATATAGCAATAGAGACATGGAGCAATAGTTGGGAGAAATGTGGGAACAAGAGAACATTTTCATTTAAGCTGGACAGTATATTCGCATATTTGTATGCTATGGAAACAACCCGTGTCAGAGGGAGCAACTGATGAGGCAGGGGAGGGGAGGGGACAGTTGTGGAACAATGTTCTTGAGGAGGCAGGAGGAGATGAGGTCTAATGCATAGGAATAGGAATTAGCCTTAGACTGACATACAGATCATTCATCCACCCTATCAGGAGGGGAAACAGAGTGTGAAGGCAAAGATGCAGGTAGCTGGGTAGCTGAGGCAGTGGGAACTTATATAAATCCTCTTTGGATTGCTTATGTTTTGTCAAGAAAATAGAGTACAGATTCATCAGTTGAGAGTCAGGATGAGGGGAAATGTTTGGAAGGTTTAAAGGAAGATGAAAAGATATAGAACAAGTGCCTAGGAAAGTGTACTGGAGTAGGGCAATGGACTCCTGGGGGCAGCTTAAGGGCCCCCATGAGGTCAGGGGTCATTTTTCTGCTGTGGGTTTTGAGTTTTGAGGTGAAGAAGGTGATATCCATAGCTATTCAGAGTAAGGAGAAGAGAGAGGAGAGAAGCAGGCAGTCATTTTATTATCGTTATTTAAGTGAAAGGAGGGGAGATAGAGAGACTCCCATATGTGCCCCGACCAGGGTCCACCTAGCAACCCCTGTCTGGGGCCAATGCTCAAATCAACCAAGCTATCCTTAGTGCCCTGAGCCAATACTCAAACCAACTGAGCCACTGGCTATGAGACGGGAAGAGGGAGAGGGAGGGAAAGAGAAGCAGACAGTCACTTCTAATGTGTGTCTTGACCAGGGATCAAACCCAGGACATCCACACACTGGGCCGATGCTTTACCCTCTGAGCCAACCAGCCAGGACCCAGGCAGTCATTTTAAAATGAGCTAAGTCATTATGATTTAAGATACAGAAACAAACGTAGCTTCACAGTTCACATATGAAAAGTGCCTGGAATCTTAGAGACAGATAAAATTCTAACAAATTCTTTGAAATAAAATCAGAGAATTTTCTAACTTAAAATGCAAATGACCCTAGTGACCTTTTTGCCTAAATACTTCATTTTATAACACTTGAACATCAAGCCCCTGTAAAATTGAATGACTTGCTCAAGACCACACAGCTAGTTAGTATCAGAGACAAGCCTAGATATCAGTTCTCCTCCACCTTTTTTCACTGGTCTTTCCTTTCTCATTTCCTAGCAGGATACAATGAAATTTCAGGCTGATCCTTTTTTCTCATCGCACGCTCAGCCTTCCTTTGCCTTTACACCCTGAGGCCTGTTCCATCATTCTCATTTTCTATAATAGAGAGCCCTTGCTATCTCTCAGTCAACCAGCTCCTCAGCCAAGTGTGTATGTCAAAATGGTGCATTAGGCCAGGTCAAGAGCCCTGTCTCATGAAACTATGGATTGGGCTTCACCTGGGAGGAAGAAAGAGGAGTTATAGGATGAGCTTCACTGAAATCCTGCAGCTTATCAGGTACCATTGATAAGAGTATGACATTCTTTTAGCCCTGTTTTCTTCCATCCAGGCAGAAGCACAAGAAACTCTTCTGCATGTGCTCACTGGGCCAACAAGTAGCAAGCTTTTGCAAGGAGTAAATGGATCTGAACCAACAAGCCTGGGGATTGCCTGCAGCCTGTGTCCCATCTGAACACCATTTGAACACAACTGGTTAAAGTTCTTCCATTGATGGCTTTTGTTATCTATAAAATTAAGACTAAACCAGAGATCAAGGAATTTCAACTGGAAGCTATATCCTGTCTCCAGTCTCCCATCTTGGTGTAATTTAAGTGAGTTACAGACCCCTTTAAATTCGCTGATTTAAAACAGATACTCATCCGAAGAGGCACTCTATAAACACTTGGCACATCTTGATGAGCACTTCAATTGTCCTTCAAAGGCAGTGTAAACAGCCCCCAAACCAATGACTTATGCTCTCCTCCGAGAACTTCATTAATTAGAACGAGGACTCTGCCTCTGGCTGAGTGTGTCCTCTCCACTCTTTAATGTCTCACGATTGTCCCTTCTGGGGAATAGTAGTATACTTTCAGGCAATTCTTTTTACATTTAGAAATTATTCAAATATAGAAGTAAAGAATATAGATGGGGACCAGGAGTGAACATATGTGACAAAGGGTTGGGGTCTTACATCCGTGTTCCCTTCTCCTAATAAAAAAAAACAACAAGAAGAAAAAACTAAAAATGGGTAGAAATCCACGCACCTTGGCGTCCCCACATGGTGGACAAAATATTAGGAATAAAATCTCCTAAATAAACCAAACCTTATAAAATGGGGCTTGCAAACTCTGGAAAAAAATTAGAAGGAATAAATCTGTGACAAAATCATCTTTGTCTACACATTGCCCGCCAGTACTAAAGAACTGAGGATCAAGACAAGGCTTGTCTTAAAGAATTATTCATGTAATTTACTTGGAGGATAATTTTGATTTAAAATAAATCTCCATAGCTTTTGATTAATACTCTAATTCTATAATTATAATTAAGGAAAATAACCATGGATAGGCAAAGATTTAGCTACAAAGATGATGATTTTGCACTGTTTATCATAATAAATAATTAGAAACATACACAATAACATTGGCACATCCATATTATAAATTATTCAGCAACTAAGAGCAGTGCTGTAAAAGAATAATGTGAGATATTCATAACAGTAAGTTTAAAAGATAAGGCATATGGGGCCCTGGCCGGTTGGCTCAGTGGTAGAGCGTCGGCCTGGCGTGCAGGAGTCCTGGGTTTGATTCCCAGCCATGGCACACAGGAGAAGCGTCCATCTGCTTCTCCACCCCTCCCCCTCTCCTTCCTCTCTGTCTCTCTCTTCCCCTCCCGCAGCAAGGCTCCATTGGAGCAAAGTTGGCCTGGGTGCTGAGGATGGCTCCATGGCCTCCACCTCAGGCGCTAGAATGGCTCTGGCTGTAACAGAGCAGCACCCCAGATGGGCAGAGCATCGCCCCCTGGTGGGCATGCCGAGTGGATCCCGGTCGGGCGTATGCGGGAGTCTGTCTGACTGCCTCCCTGTTTCCAGCTTCAGAAAAATACAAAAAAAAAAAAAAAAGAAAGAAAGAAAGAAAAAGATAAGGCATAAAATAGTTGGGATAGTAAACAACTTAGGAAGTATATATCTTCAGAGAAAAGAGACTAGAGGGAAATGCACAAGATACTAATAGAAAGGTGATAGAACTATAGAAGGTTTTTGTCTTCTTTTGTGTGTCGTATTCCTTATCCTTCCTCTGATCATCATTGTCATAGATTGGGTTCCTTTGGGAAATAGTTTTTGAGGTCAAGATTTCTGTGCTCTTGATAACAACATCCATAGGGAATGCTCTCAGAAACAACACTGAGGAGTGAGGGAAGCAGAGCCTGGCAGAGAGGAAGTAGACTACAGTTGTAATAGAGACCCCAGATTCCATAAGGAGTTCTGAAACGGGAATGAGAGAGAGACGGCTCTGTGAGAGAGGTCCTGAATTGAGGTAAGAAGGCTGTTTTTGTACTCCTATATTGACAAGCCATTGGATATGTACGACACCTGGGATGGGTGTAACCTAGGAGAAGCAGCTCACTTCGGCTGTGAGCACTGCCTGGTGAACTCAGCAGGGAGCTGTTTGCAGGCAGCATTGGAGAAACTGGGAAAATGAGTGCCCAGATCTTTAAGTGGGTGTGAGAAATTGGGTGACACACAACAGAACCTCCTACAGTATACCTCGTGCTACTCACTTTCTCTATTGGACTTGCCTTATCTGGCAACAACCCTTCTATTCTTGGGGAACAAGACAAACAGCAGCCCAAACCACTGCAGCTGGTCATGAGGTTGTAACTGATACTCATCACCTTACTCCTCTATTTCCCAACCTACTTTTTCCTCACTCTCAGATGGGACCTTGGCTGATGTAGATGACTTACCAGACAGAGGGTAGGAGGGCCAGTTCCCAACCCTAGGCAGCCCTGGGAGCTCTCATCAATATGCCCGTCCAAGCCATGGCAGCTGAGTTTGTCCACCCACTAACAAAACTGGGCAGGGCAATATCAGTGGACACCCAGAGGATCCAGAGGTATTCTTCCCTGCACCCACTCCACCCAGTGACCAGGATTTACTAACCCTACCACTGAGGAGCACAGACATGTAATATGTCTTCACACTTAGTGCTCACTTGCAGAGTCCGTCCATATTACCCTTCCCTATATCTGCTTATCTTCGATATTCTAGTTGTTCTCCTTCAGACAGTTGGTATATGTTCTTCTTCTGACCACTTCTCTTACCACACTAGGTGAATGATGTGCTATGTTGCCCAAAGCTGTGCTCACTGGCAGAATTTCTCCTCATATATCTACATACCAAACCAACACTTACACAACCAAACTTGACCCTTTGCCTCCTTTGTTATATAGCCATAAGAGACTATGTATGTGGCCACAGGTGTAGGATGAGGGAGAGGAAACTGCAACAGCAACGGATGCCATGAGGGTCTGAGCCACTTGCGTGCACAGTCTAGTTGTGCTCCCTATTCCCTCTCAGCCCCAATCCCAGATGTACCACTTCGATCTTATGATGGATTGCTGTTAAGATATCCCAATTTAGACTTGGTGGATCTGATAGAACCCAGGTAATGGTGAACACCTCTGGCCACATGACCAGATTAAAGTCCCATGATTAGGTGCTATGTATCTACCAGACCCCAGAAGCATACCAGGATCTGATTTTAAATTAATGTATAATTCTCCACTGTAGATGACATGACATTGCTTTATTTTTTTTTTTATTTTTTTCTGAAGCTGGAAACGGGGAGAGACAGTCAGACAGACTTCCACATGAGCCCGACTGGGATCCACCCGGCACGCCCACCAGGGGTGACGCTCTGTCCACCAGGGGGCGATGCTCTGCCCCTCCGGGGCGTCGCTCTGCCGCGACCAGAGCCACTCTAGCGCCTGGGGCAGAGGCCAAGGAGCCATCCCCAGCGCCTGGGCCATCTTTGCTCCAATGGAGCCTTGGCTGCGGGAGGGGAAGAGAGAGACAGAGAGGAGGGGGGGGTGAAGAAGCAAATGGGCGCTTCTCCTATGTGCCCTGGCCGGGAATCGAACCCGGGTCCCCCGCACGCCAGGCCGACGCTCTACCTCTGAGCCAACCGGCCAGGGCCATGACATTGCTTTAGAACCCTAGGTGTCTACACTCTGATTCCCCTACTGGCACTAGCCGTAAACTCTGAACAGCACCATTTCTCACCGCAGATAACACCATAGGGTCTGCCAGATCATGTGGCCAAAGAGGCAGGGCTATTTGCACAGCTTGGAGGCCTCATATATCCCTTTCCTATGGTGGGCCCCACTCAAAGCAGCAAACCTTTCATGTCACCTGGTTCGCAGTCATAGAATATGATACCCCCAGAATGTGAAGAGCTTACCAGGCATTTTGCTTCCTTATTAGGGGTAGAAAATAAAAAAATATAATAATTTGTCTAGATCACTAGATTCCTGAAAATGTTATTGATATGCAAGGTCCCTGAATATTCACGAGGTTTCTCTTTCATCCTTTGTAGAGTATGTGCCAAACCAAGTCCTTCAACATATTTCCATTTCATAATAATCTAATCTGACTAACACAATGTCAACAACATCACAGACTGATATAATGTCCTATGGAGTGTCCAATTCTCTTCCGTCTATATTATGACAGATGACTGATGGTTGAGTTAACAGCCATGCAACAAGACTGTAAGTGTATATATTGTTAATCCCATGTAAATGCAAACTGCTTCTGGTCCTCCTTCCTGATGAAGATGAAACAAATGCATTTGCCAGAGCAGTGGCTGCATGCCAAGTTCTTGAGGCCACGTTAATCTGTTCTGGCAAAGATACCACATCTGGCGCAGCAGCTATAATTGGAACTATTATTATTTGGCTGAGTTCGTGATAGTGTACTCTTATCCTCCAGGATCAGTATGAGTTTGTAGGGCTGGAATGGTAAACTAAAGTGAGATATGTAGAGACCACAGCCCTTGTATCTTTCAGGTCTTTAAGATTGGCACTAATCTCTCCTATTCCCTCTGGTATGCAATATCACTTTTCCTTACTTCCTGGGCTGGGAGCAGGAGTTTCAGAGGCTTCTATTTGGCTTCCCCCATTGCAGTAGTCCTTACCCCAGAGGTCAAGGGTTCAACATGGGGTTCAACCAACTACCATGTAGGTGCACTCTAATTATGCATTCAGGGGTTGGGAAAATTGCTACTGGATAAGTCCATGGTCCCAGTGAAGCCACTGTGAGCCAAATATGGGCTAGAGCCCCATGGATCACCTGGTTTCTATTTGTTACCAATCTAAATGAGGGATTGTGATGACCCTTCAGGTCACAGCTATCAATTTCAATTGGAAATCTATGTTCAACAGTTCTCCAAAGTCCATGAACTGCCCTTCACCCATTGTATGGTTACTCAATAAAATAGTAATAGGTCCTTTTGGAGAAAGACTATAGAAATCATTACCATAGACCTTTCTGAATATGGGCAATGGGGTTCTTCATCTTGGGGACCTGGCCTTTCCTTCTGGCTATAAATTTCAGGTCTACACATTGGCTCAGATATGGAAACTGAGAGTGGAAGCAAGACTTGATAAAATTTATATTTTTAGGTGACATTTTTAATATGCTCTAGTTGAGATAAAGCTTACATAATAAAGCTTACTCAGTTTCAGTGTACAATTCAATGAGCTGTGATAAATATATATAGTCATCCCCAAAAGTTCCCTGTGTCTTCTGCACCCTCTTCTTCTTCCCCAGCTATTGGCAACTATTACTTGCTTTTTGTCACTATACCTTTCCCTTTTTCAGTATGTTATATAAATGGATTATATAGTAGCTATCTTTTGTGTCTTTCTCTGAACACAATGATTCCATGTTGTTGCATGGATCAGCACTTCATTTTTTTTTATTTCATTTGTGTTCTGTTTTATGGATATACCATAATATGCTTACCAATTCACCAGTAGGTGGGCATTTGAGTTGTTTATAGTTTGGGGTTATCAGGAATACACTTTTTATGATAATTTGCATACAGGTTTTTATGTAGACAGATGTCTATTTCTGTTTGGTAAATACCCAATGGTGGAATTACTGAATTTATAGCAAGTATATGCTCAACTGTATAAGAAACTTTCAATTGGTCTCCAAAGTGTTGTACCACTTTACTTTTGCCACCGGCAATGAATGACAGTTCCAGTTGCACCACATCCTTGACAACACTTCATGAGGTCAATCTTTTCTAAATTTTAGTATTTTAACCATGTATAGTGGCTATGTATTATGCTTCTAATCCTGTTTCTCTAATGACTAATGATGATTCATTTTCATGTGTTTATTTTCCATTTGAATATATTCTTTGCTGAAGTGTCTGTTCAAATCTCTTGTCCATCTTTTTTTTTTTTTTTTTTTTTACATTGCAAAACTTTTATCTTCTTATTGAGTTGCAAGAATACTCTCTATTTAGAATTTGCTTCCTAAAGCCATCCCTGATACTAAATGTCATTGGCCAGGTTCCCTGGTAAGGGGACTCTAAGACAGATTTTTGTGTAGAAAGTTTACTGCAGAATGTTCTCAGTGACAACACCTCTAAGGGAGTGAAGACTGGGTAGAGGAAGAAGCTGAACCTCGGCAGCCCCAGCAAATACTTCTCCGAGCTAGGAGGGCCCTTCAGAAATGTCCCAAACTGAGGTTAAGTTTCTGGGCATAGTACTTCCACATAGACCAGTGTTTGGATGCAGGCTGCTCATATTGGGAGTATAACTTTCAGGGAAACAACACAAATTTATTTTTTTTCACGTTTTGGAAGCTGGAAGTCCGAGATCAAGGTGGTGGTAGGGTTGGTTTCTCTCAAGGTCTCTCACCTTGACAGGCAGATGGCTGCCTGTTTGCTGCCTCTTCACAGCACCTTCAGGATCCTGTCCCAGGCAACTCTCCTGTGCCTCTGTGCATGCACCCGCTGATGTATCTCTAGGTATCCTGATGGCTTTATTTTAATTTCCCTACATCTCTAACAGCCCTATATCTAAGTACAGTCACATTCTGAGGATATGGGAATAAGGTTTCAACGTGTGAATTTTTAGGGGGAGGGACACAATTCAGTCCATAGCGGGCTCCTTTCAGCCAAGGGCAACTTCTGGAGACAGTTACAGCTCATCATCAGTCAACACTTCTGTCACCTGGGGAAATTAATGTCTTCATGCTTAAGGGAAGATCTGGGTGGAGTACCCCATCATCTGCTAGAGTGATGACAATACATATCTCTAATAAGAGTACAAGCACTACTATCTAACAGTCTTTGGCTATTCTATTATAGCAGGCCCAGGACTATTTCTTCATATGTCTTATCCTATCTAATCCTAATCTAGAAAAATGCTCCCTCTTCCCTGAAAACAAATGTAGTAACAAATAACAACCTCAAAATCCCCCAAACACAGCACTCTCTACACAGCAATTCTTATATCCTGGTGCATATCACTTTCCTCTTCTGAAGTAATAGTTATTCAAGAAATAGCTGTTGAATTTAACTCATCCTTTTACTGGAGAGGAGCTGCTGAATTGAACTCACCCTTTTTATTAGCCTTTGCTTTCCTCTTCAATATATAGTTATAACTGGTGACTCCACTGCAGCAATTTTGGTGGCCAGAGAATAATTATTTACTTAAGTGAGTTCTCAAGCTATTGAAATAAAAAAAAAAAAAATCATGACATAAAATGTTGAGTAAAGGTTTTTTGCATAGTTCCAGGGTATCAAGTCATACTAGGAGGAAATCTTTCAGTTGATTAACAATGCAAAGTCATATTAGGCCCATCCGGACTCGATCATATATGATAGAGCTCCTACAAACTCCCTGAAGCAGCTTTTGATCCCACTCTCTATTCTCTGGTGGTACTTATCAGTTCTTCAGATTTTTTTTAATTTTTTATTTATTCATTTTAGAGAGAAGAGGGAGAGACAGAGAGAAAGAAGGGGGGAGGAGCTGGAAGCATCAACTCCCATATGTGCCTTGATCAAGCAAGCCCAGGTTTTCGAACCTGTGACCTCAGCATTTCCAGGTCCACCTGGAAATGGTGGACCACTGCGCCACCACAGGTCAGGCCAATTCTTCAGATTTTCATGGCACACCTTGTATGTGCCAGACTCTGTGGATGCCACTGGAAATACAGCAGTATTTGTAGTGGACAAAACCAGCACAGTCTCTGTCCTCATGCAATTTACAGTCATTTTACCACCAACTAGACTCTACTGAAATGTTCTGTTGGTCTCAGAGTTTCAACTAAAGTAAAAGTAGATATCATGATGGTAAACCTAAAACATTACCCAATGAGAAACTCAGCCTGATTCTCCTGGTTTATCTGTTTTAATATATCAAGTTCTGAGAACCCAGGAAGGTCTTACTGGTGAATCTCCTCGCCATCAACCTCAGAATATGGCTAGGCATCTACACCAGGTGGGCTGACCATTTCTTGAGAATAAAAAGGTATGTAGGTGATGGCTAAATGAATGAGCTATTTCCAGCTGGTTTAAAGTCAGCCAAAACACTAGTAGAAGTGACCATGCCTGGCAAGCTAGATGTTGTAAACATCAAGTGAAAACAGAAGTTAATGGTGCACATAGAAGTATTCAGAAGTAATTTCAGAAAGCATAGCTTACAGTCAGTAATAATGTAAAATAGCCATAATCATGAATTGACCCATGTGCCAAACATTCACAAAAAATGTTTTGTTATTAGCCCTGGCCAGTTGGCTGAGCAGTAGAGCATTGGCCCAGCTTGTGGAAGTCCTGGGTTTGATTCCTGGTCAGGGCACACAGGAGAAGTGCCCATCTGCTTCTCCACCCTTCCCCCTCTCCTTCCTATCTCTCTCTTCCCCTCCAGCAGCCAAGGCTCCATTGGAGCAAAGTTGGCCTGGGCGCTGAGGAAGTCTCTGTGGCCTCCACTTCAGGTGCTAGAATGACTCCGCCCACAATGGAGCAACACCCAGATGGGCAGAGCATCGCCCCCTGGTGGGCATGCCGGGTAGATCCCAGTCAGGTGCATGCGGGCATCTGTCTGACTGCCTCCCTGCTTCTAACTTCAGAAAAATACAAAAAGGGGGGGCTGTTTTATCTGTCACAATAGTCCACTGTGTGAAGTAGGTGTCATTTTCTTATTCTTATAAATCAAGAAAGGTAAGGAAGAGAAATGTTAAATAATTTGCCCAATTTATAAAATAAAAGCGATTTATTGGGCATTTAAGCACAAATTCATCTGACTCTAAAAGTTGGGTTTTATCCCTACTCCCTAACTTATGATGTTCTTCTCAAGAAATAAATCTTCAATATTCTTATTGATTTATCCCAGAGAAAACAAGTGAATTTGGAAAGTTAGAGTGAGTTATATGGAAAGCTTACCATTCCTTTTATAGCATTTCCAGATCAGAATTGATTTCTGACAGTCAAAGCTTTTTTCTAGCCAATGTACTTTTGTGACATACTAATTCCTAGCATGTCTATGTAATGGGATGGCTGTCTTAGGTAATGTGGTAGAAGTCTTGTGAACCAATGTTACATTTTTGCTATAAAACACATTTTATTGTGCATATATTGTGTAGTGCCAGCTGGAATATTAAGGATAAACTAACTGCTATAAAAACAATAATTCTCACCTGACCAGGCAGTGGCACAGTGGATAGAGCATCGGACTGGGATGTGGAGGAACCCAGGTTCGGGACCCCGAGGTCGCCAGTTTGAACACGGGCTCATCTGGTTTGAGCAAAAAGCTCACCAGCTTGGACCCAGGGTCACTGGCTCGAGCAAGGGGTTACTCAGTCTGCTGAAGGCCCGCGGTCAAGGCACATATGAAAAAGCAATCAATGAACATCTAAGGTGTCGCAACGAAAACTGATGATTGATGCTTCTCATCTCTCTTCATTCTGTCTGTCTATCCCTATCTATCCCTCTCTCTGACTCTCTCTCTGTCCCTGTAAAAAAAAAATAATAATAAAATAATAATAATAATAATTCTCAAGCCTTGGTGGCTTAATTCCTTCCTTCCTTCCTTCCTTCCTTCCTTCCTTCCTTCCTTCCTTCCTTCCTTTTCTGTGAGAGAGCAGGTGAGAGAAAGGAACAGATAGGGAAGGAAGAGAGATGAGAAGCATCAATTCACAGTTGCAGCATGTTAGTTGTTCATTAATTGCTTTCTCATACATGCCTTGACCAGGGAACTCCAGCTGAGCCGGTGACCCCCTGCTCAAGCCAGTAACCTTGGCTTCAAAGCCAGTGACCATGGAGTCATATCTTTGATCGCACACTCAAGCTGGTGACCCTGCCTCTCAATTAAGCTAGATGAGCCCATGCTCAAGTCAGCAACCTTGGGGTTTCAAACCTGGGTCCTCAACATCCCAGGCCAATGTTCTATCCACTGTGCCTCTGCCTTAATATTTCTTACTCATGCAAATTTGTATGAGGATATTCCTTGATGGGCACCTCTCCTGAACAGCTATCCCCTGAGTGATAATTCAAGTATCCAATCTCTACCTGAATCTTGTGAGGTGCCATCTTCATGCAGTCTCTCTAACATTGCCAAGAAAGGCAAAGAACATGTGGGCAAGGCACCTAAAATACTGAACCACCTTAGCTTAGAAGTTATATGCATCATTTCCATTCCCTGCCTGTCGTTCAGAACTTGTCACGGAGACACACTAAAATTCAAAGGTGCTAAGAAATGAATCTCCCAGTTCACAGCGGCAGTGTAGCCGCACCTCTATACTGCAGAAGGGTCTTCCATGCGTGTGACCAGCTCTGTCTGCCACAGCTGGTGCCATCCGGTTGGGGACTGTGAAAGCTCATAAAAGGCAAAATTTCTCAAGTAGTTTCCTTATTGTTGCTATAATACTAAGTTATAATACAAATCAATGTGTTTCCCCATGCACTTGATTGGATGAATTAATCAGCCTGTAGTGGGTTGAATGGTGCCCTGCATCTAAAAAAAAATAAAGGTACCTCCACCTGGAAGCTGTGAATGTGACCTTATTTGAAAAACTGTCTTTATAGATGAAATTAAGTTAAGGATCTTGAAATGAAATCATCTTAGATTAATGGGATGAACCCTAAATCCAATGACAGTGTCTTGAAGACTGAGATAGATGAGGAAGAAAGAAGAGAAGAAGGCCATATGCAGATGGAGGCAGAAATTGGGTTTATGTTTTCATAAGCCAAGCATTGCCCAGGTCCACAACGAGCTAGAAGAAGCAAGAAAGGATTCTGTCCCAGAGCCATCAGAGGGGGCATGGCCCTGCTGAGATCTTGGTTTTGGATTTCTGGCCTCTAGATCTGTGAGAGAATAAATTTCTGTTGTTTTAAGCCACCAAGTTTGTGGTCATTTGTTATGGCAACTCTAGAAAACTAATACAGAGCTTTATAGAGTTGTGTATAGATCAATTGTGCCCCCCAAGTCCATATGTTGAACCCCTAATTGAATATCAGTATGTCCTATCATAAGAGGAAGAGACACCAGGGATGTGTGTGCTCAAAAGAAATGCCATGTGAAGACAGAGCAAGGAGACAGCCACCTGTAAAGCAAAGAGAGAGACATCTGAGAAACCAAACTTATCAACACCTTGATCTTTGACTTTCAGCCTCTAGAACTCTGAAAACTAAATTTCTGTCATTTCAGCTACCCAGTTGGTAGTATTTTATTATGGCCACCCTAGTAGATTAATACAAGGTGTGACAGACGGACTTTCCACAGTTAAAACCTCTAAAGAAAGAGCCAGAATGCCCAGCATCTAAGCATTTGGTGGAATCCTTCTAATTGAATAAGCAAACAAATACAGTCATAAGTCAAGAGCATGTGTGGTGCAGGCTTCTTACCTTTGATAAGTGCTTAGTCTAGTGAAGAGTAATTACTACAACTTCAATTCTAAGATAAGATAAGATTTTTATATTTTCACTTCTGATAAAGGATGTATACAACACATAAATATATTTTTCATTAAAATCTACTTTTAAATGTGATCTTTCTTAATTGATGGTATCTTGGAATCAAGAAAATAAAGTACATACAAGCACAGTATTAAGTAATTCACATACTGTTCTCATTCAATACTTTCAATAGCCCTGAAGTTTGGATAATCCTCAGTAGAGTGCTAATGATAGTTTGTACCCCAGCTCATGAAAACTGACTGTGCTGATCTCTCCCAACCCCAACTGGCAACTTGAAATCAACTACAATGGGAATATTTACACTGTGGAAATTGACTATTAACAATATACCACTGGACTGGGCACTATAATTGTTTCTACCATATCAATGAGGAAACAGAAGGCTCTCAGTAACTTGCCATAGTTAATCCTAAGTAGCAGATCGTAGACTTCAAAATGGGTTTATCCCGTTCCCCCAGCACAGGCTCTGTCTTAGGCTACCACCCACTTGAATGGTATTTAATGTAAAGCCATAACTGCAGTGGTAATTCTGGACCTCCTTAATTCCCATAGTAGCAACTAAGTCTCCTTTGTCCAGTTACTTCAGTTTTGCATATTATATTGGTTTTCTACCATCTGGCATATAGGACAAAAAGTAAAGCCACTACTACACAAAATGGAAATGAATTTGCCCAATTATCGTGGGCACCTGATTGTCACATAATTAAAACCAATACATGTCATAAGATTATTGAGATACTTCATAATAGTACTACAGGTTTATCACTATCCAACTAGTTATCTTAACCCAAGCATGTAAGTACCTCAAACCTTTAAATAAGAACCTTGTTTAAGTTTATACAATATATACAATACATAATCAACAGTAATGCACCCCTTAAATGAGAATATTTTTCTAAGTAAATCAGAAAAAGCTAAGAATGCTATGATTCCATACATAGGTGGGACACAAAATTGAGACTCATGGACATAGATAAGAGTGCAGTGGTTACCAAGGGGAAGGGGGTGGGGGAGTGAGAGGGACAAAAAGAGGGACAAATATAAGTGATGGAAGATGATTTGACTTTGGGTGATGGGTATACAATATAACTGACTGTCCAAATGATGTGGAGATATTTGCCCAAAATCTATAATCTATGTACTTTAGTTCAGTGGTCCCCAACCCCCCGGGCTGCAGACTGGTATCGGTCTGTGGGCCATTTGGTACCGGTCCACAGAGAAAGAATAAATAACTTACATTATTTCTGTTTTATTTATATTTAAGTCTGAACGATGTTTTATTTTTTAAAAATGACCAGATTCCCTCTGTTACATCCATCTAAGACTCACTCTTGACGCTTGTCTCGTAAGTTTGACAATTATATTTAAAAATACCACAGTTTTTACACCAGTCGCATAATTTTATTTTGTGCATTTATCCATCCCACCCTAAAGGCCGGTCCGTGAAAATATTTTCTGACATTAAACCAGTCCGTGGCTCAAAAGAGGTTGGGGACCACTGCTTTAGTTGACCAATGTCACCCTGTTAAATTTAATCTTCTCAATAAAAATTAAAAAAAAAGAATATCTCTCATTGTGTTCCTACAAAGTTTAGATTATGGTTGTTATTCAGGAATTTGTAAATTCAGGACTGAGGAGGGATTTCTCTCTCCTTTTTCTGGTGGTGGGGGAAATAGGATGTAATCTAACTTTATTTCACTTCCAAAGATCAGCAAGTTTACAACTGTAAGCTAGGAAGGAATTTGGCCTTCCTTGAGATGCTTGTAACCACTGATTTTGACTAAGAGCTAAGGGAAAGAGCTGCTTTAAGGGGATAAAAAACAAAACAAAACTATAAGATCAGAAAATAGACTGCAGCTCACAAATATTCAAGACTTCCAGGCAAGATGGCAGCATAGGTAAATACAGTATTCACTTCCCACAACCACATCAAAATTACAACTAAACTACAGAACAACCATTATTTGGAATTGCCTGGAATTTTGCTGAATGGAAGTCTAACAATTAGGGAATTAAAGAAAAACCCACATTGAGACTGGTAGGAGGAATAGAGATGCAGAATAGGTTGGTTTCACAACCATATGTGGCAGATAAAAATCAGGAGGTATATCTCAGCTGTAGAGGTCATCCATGAGGAATGAGAGTTCCCAGCCTCACACCCGGCCCCCAAGCCAAGGTTTCAGTGCCAGGAAAAAAGTCCCCATAACTTCTAGCTGTAAAAACCAGTGGGTATTGAGGCTGAGGGAGACAGAGGGTGCTGGAGCCTCAGGCAGTTTCTCTTAAAGGACCCCAAGCAGACTTAATCAGACTTACTCACTCTGAGTTCCATCACTGGCACAGCACCTTGAAAGGCACCAGAGACATATGGAAGGAACTGAATTGTTCAGCATCAAGAGGAAAGCTGGGGGCAGCTTTCTTCCATACAGAAGTTCTGGCAGAGGTTATTGTTCCTTTGATGAGCCCTCCCCTGACAGAGCCAGCAGGGTGGGCACCATATCTGAGACTCCATTACCCTGGCTCACATTGTTTGCTCCACCCTGGTGATTCCTTGAGGCCTTGCCCCACCCAACTTTCAGCCCACCCAAGCTGTTTCCTGTGGCTTTTCCATATGAATAGCCTGCCTTGGCTCAGGCTTCAGATTTTCCTAAAATCTGTCAAACAAACTGCATCTGGCCTCAGTGTGCCCTGTACCTCTTGCTAAGTGGCCCCAGGCCCAGCACTAGCAGCAGCTGGCTGTGGTTTGTAGCTTGGCCTCACCTGGGCACCTCCAAGCCCAACACAAGTAGCAGCCATCTGCAGATTGCTTTGTAGCTCATGCAGGGTGGCCCCAGGCAGCTCACAGGTGACAGCTGACCTTTACCTCTACCTCCTAGGAGGCCTGAAGGCCAGCATACCCAAAGGACAGCTGCAGACCACACTGAAATACCACCATCCAACTACCTCCTCAAGCAACACTCTCACGATGTGGACTCAGAGGGTACAAGATCCCTGCTGAAGTAAGTCCTGCTCTATGGAATAGGCCCCTGCACAGCTGATCCTCCGTGGTGTTCAGTGGTTGGGAGTTTGTGGTTGCAGCCAGTTCTTGCAGCTGATTGACCTGGAGATAAATCCTTCTCATTGACAAGCCAACAGCAATCAAAGCTCAACAACAAGAAGAGATTATATCCAGCCCACATGGGGGGGGGGGGTTGGTAAAATAAGTTTGTAAATATGATATATGTTTGCTTGCTTATAGTTGCATTGGGTGTGGGGGACAGGCTGTAAGCAGGCAGCGTTGTTATAGCCTAAGGCTTAGTTTTAAGACTAAGCTTTTCCCCACACCCTTGACTGTTGCATGATAGGTGGTGATACAGTCTTATGAGGAATCCCATTTATGCCTCAGATAAGTGACTTTGTATCAGAGACTTCCTTGTTTGTATATTGGATTAAAGATTTTGATTTCTACACTATAAAATGAAGCAGAGGAGCCCATGCAGGGGGGAAAGCAGAGAAAGGCCATGTGGAGGAGAGGAGAAGCAGCCAAGATGGCAGAGTGCTGAAAGAGAAGCCAGTTTGTGCAGAGAGAAGAAGATGGGAAATAGAGGTGAATAAGGCTGGTGAGGTAGAAACCTTTGATTCTAGGAAACTCGGATAAGTCAGTGGCTTTGAGAGCCCTGAATAGAAAGAGAAGTGTTTTCCCACTGTGTGTATTTCCGGCCCGCCAGGTGCAAGGTAGGATTAAAGCTAATGGCCCACAAGTTCTTGGCTTCATTGTTTCATTACTGTCTGTCTGAATCAAATGCGAACCTGCGTGGGCCAGGCAGCTGTTATGGTGGCTGTGGCTACTGGCCATACAGGGGGTATACCTTGAGTGCCCAGTTTGGGTGATCAGGGTGGCTATGCCACTGAACCTACAGAACGCCTACTACATTAGGCTATGCTACCAAGCCTGGGAGACATAGCAGCTCCACCTAAGACATAGAAACAAACACAGGGAGGCTGCCAAAATAAGGAGACAAAGACACATGTCCCAAATTAAAACACAGAACAAAACTCCAAAGAAAGAACTAAACAAAATGGAGACAAGCAATCTACTAGATACAGAGTTCAAAACACTGGTTATAAGGATGCTCATGGAACTTAGTGAGAACTTCAACAGCATAAAACAGAACATGGAAACCATAAAAAAGAACCAGTCAGAAATGAAGGATATACTAACTGAAATGAAAAATAACTTACAAATAATCAACTGTAGAATAGATGAAGCCAAAAATCAAATCAGTGATTTGGAATATGAGGAAGTAAAAATCACCCAATCAGAATAGCAAAAACAAAAACTAATTAAAAAAGTGAGGATAGTGTAAGAAACCTCTGGGACAACTTCAAGCATACCAACATTTGCATCATTTCCTTCATTGCTGGAAAGCGAAGAGATAGGGCAAAAAATTGAAAACCTATATAAAAAAATCATGACAGAAAACTTCCCTAATTTGAAGGAAATAGACATGTAAGTCCAAGAAGCACAGAAAGTGCCAAATAAGATGAACCCAAAGAAACTCACACCAAGACATATTATAATTAAAATGCAAAAAATTAAAGACAGAGAATCATAAAAGAAGCAAGAGAAAAGTAGTTAGTTACCTACAAAGGAGCTTCCATAATATTGCCAGTTGATTTCTCAACAGAAATGTTGCAGACCAGAAGGAATTAGCAAGAAATATTCAAAGTGATGAAAAGCAAGGACCTACAACTAATACAGTATTACTCTATCCAGTAAAGCTATCATTAAGAATTGAAGGACAGATAAAGAGATTCCCAGACAAAAAAAGACTAAAGATGTTCATCACCACCAAATCAGTATTACATGAAATGTTCAAGGGTCTTGTTGGGCAAGTGAGTTTGTAAAATTTGTATTTTTTGAGCTACTTACTTTTATTGTTAAAAAATGCTGCTGGGCAGTGCCAGGTGAAATTCAAATTACCTTCCTGCTTGGGAAGGGCCATTGTTTTGCTAATGTTTGCTGGAGGAGGGGTCTTTGTGGGCCCAGGTAGTTTTTGCAGAAAGAGCAGAGAGAATGTAGAGTGCTGAAGAAGAAGCCAGTTTTGAAGAGAGAGAGAAAGTGTGCAGATGAGGAACCAGAGCTGAGAAGGCTTTGGGAGCCCTACTGAGGCTTTTGGGGGCCTTTGATTCTAGGAAGAACCAGAAAAGATTCTCCTGGTTATGGAAACAGAGAATGCATCAGGGCTTTGGGATCCACTGAATGAGAAAAAAAGAGGTCTTCCCTGTGTGTTTGCTTGTCAAACGGTGCAAGACTTTAATAAAGAAATGGCCCACCATTTTTTGGCTCCACTGTTTCTTTACTATCTACCCAAATCCAATGGGAACCTGCATGGCCACGATGGCAGCAGCCCCTGGTCCTACAGGTCTTCTTTAAGAAGAAGGGAAAAAACATCAGAAATATGAAAAAAATAACATGTCAATAAATACACATCTATCAACAAGTGAATCTAAAACACAAAATAAATGAACAAACAGATCAGAAACAGATTCATAGATACAGAGGACATTTTGATGGTTGTCAGATAGGAAGGGTGTTGGAGAGGATGGGTGAAAAAGGTGAAGGGATTAGGAAGTACAAATTGGTTGTTACAGAATAGTCATGAGGATGTCAAGGACGGCATAGGGAATACGGTCAATAATATTCTAATAACTTTTTGTGGTGTCAGATGGGTGTGAGATTTATGGGGATGATCACTTAGTACAGTGGTCGGCAAACTCATTAGTCAACAGAGCCAAATTTCAACAGTACAACAATTGAAATTTCTTTTGAGAGCCAAATTTTTTTAAACTTAAACTATATAGGTAGGTACATTCCTTATCGAGGTAGCGCCTGCACATGGTATTTTGTGGAAGAGCCACACTCAAGGGGCCAAAGAGCTGCATGTGGCTCGCGAGCCACAGTTTGCTGACCAGGGACTTAGTAGGTTATGTAATGTCCAATTATTGGGGTGTACACCTGAAACTAATATAATAACATATATCGCTGTAATTGAAAAAATTTTAAATGATTTTAAAAAGAAGAAAAGGCAAAGTGTGAGATCCCATGAGTGTCCCCTCATGAAACCCTCAAAGGTACTT
The DNA here is from genome assembly GCF_036850995.1 of Saccopteryx leptura. NCBI lineage: Eukaryota > Metazoa > Chordata > Mammalia > Chiroptera > Emballonuridae > Saccopteryx > Saccopteryx leptura. The sequence continues at coordinate 45,610,086 of NC_089508.1, read as the reverse complement.
GGTTGTTTTTAAATCTCTGCTTGTGGGGGAAAAGTGAAGCACTATATTCCTTTCTTTTCTTTTCTTCTTCTTTTTCTTTCTTTCTTTTTTTTTAAATAATTTAGGGAGACTAGTAAGTGGGATGAGTAGGGAAAACTACATGTCACCATACAGTGAACCAAAAGTAACACCACCAACAGAACAGAGAGTTCAGGGTTATCAGCACTCCTTGCTAATTACCCATCTCTCTCTCACTCTGCATTCCTGAAGGTTTCTTGAAAAGAAAATAAAGGAATACAACCAACAGCAACATTTTGATGAGTAAAGTGTAAATGAATGAGAAACAGATGGGCTTGGTTTTCCCAAGGGTCTATAAATGAAGGCAAGGTACTTGGGGGCAAAATGCATTTGGGGCTTCACTGGCAAACCTTTAGTTGCACTGTTAATACACCCAAAATGTAGCCAAAGTTCTCATACCTACATCTCCCCACATGGCAGGACTCAATATGAAACGATCTTGGGAGTCAAAGGAGCAGGCTTTGGAGACCTTCAGGACATTGTTCAGCATGTCACAAATCATTATTTACAGGTGCCAAAGACAGTTGCAAACCTCACATGTGCAATCAGAGAGTTTTCATTCAAGAACACAGCAATTTGGGCTTTGATCACAAACCACAGACTGGTGTAAATATTTCTCTTGCCATGTTTTATGATATTTACACTTTACGTGTATCCTTCTGGTCTGATGATAGCAAAGTGTTCTGCAGGCATCTGCTCCAGAGTCATCACCCTCCTCCTCTGGGTTCAGGTGGGCAAAGGGCTTCAGAGCCAGGGGAATGACACAGCAAAGGCCAGTCCTAAATGTGAGGGGGTGAGCTGGTGAGCTCTTTGTGCATCCAGGCCAAGCCTCCCTCTCTCTTTGGGATTAGCGTGTCTGCCTGATGTCTTCAAATCATATATATATCAAGTTACAGCTCAGAAAGAATGTGTTTTCAGTTTTTCGTGGGGGACAGGAGGTGAAAGGAGTGTGGGCCTTAAACCACAGATTATTTGAAAACCCTCCAGGCTGACTTTGAGATTTTTTTGAAAATAACTTATTTGGCAATTCCAAGAGCCAGATTGGCCATTTGGCCAAGGAAACATGCCCTTCTGTGCAAAGACTACAACTAACGGGCCCTGTCCTCTGCTCTGGAGCACCAGAAGCGGCCAGATGCTGGGGAACGCTGTGCGGTCCCCCAGTGTAAACGCCTCTGATATCATCACCATCAGAAGGTCATAAAACTGATTGATTATAAACACAGCTCTCATTTGTTTACAGCTTACATTTTTGGGTTCGGGGTAATTAGCACATTATCCGTCTCTCAGGGTGAGGGCTCACAGGTGCTGGGAGAGAGCCTTCCAAGCCAGGAGTGGACCAGCGAACCTTTCTGCAAAGCAATCACTGGCCTTTATGCGAAACAGACTGGGGCATGCTGATTCCACGACGGGAGGAGTAGTTGATAACACCCACGTGGGGTCACCCATGTAGGAGGACATTCACTCCCGCGGTAATTTCTTCTAACACAAAGTAAGGTTGGAAAAATCCAAGACATGTCAGCAATGTGCGGGAGATGTCCACCATGAGGAGCCTGCAGCTGCTGGAGCCTTTTAAGATTCCTTCCCTTTCTCACAGGCCAACAAAGACAGATAAAGATCACCCTTGCGAGTGGTGACTGGTACTTAGTTTCTTTTAGTTATAGTTAAAATAAACTCTTTTAGTCTTATAAAGATGTTGCTTCTCAGACACACGCTTAGGGAAACCAGCCCGCTCAGCTGTCTTCCCTGGATTGCCATTGACAACCCGGATCCAGCCTTGCTCTGAGCCTTCCACCATCAAGGCAGGTTTTATTTGAACTGGAGCCATCACATTGGTGCAGGTTGTCTAGTTAGTTAGTAACTCAAGCCACTTGAGGAAGTGAGTTTTCCACGACAGCTTCAGTGAGAACTCCAGAAAGCCTAAAAAGCTTCCTAACTGATTAAAAGGGTATCTTTTTAAAGGATATTCGCTATGTGGGTTTGTTAGATTGATGGGAGGACTAGCCTTCTTTTTTTCTTCAGTGTTTTTCCCAATTCCTAAATCTTTCGCCAGTGTGAGATTCCTTCCTATATCTTAAGTGGTGAACTATTAACAGGTCAAGGGCTCTAGCACTGAATGTGGAACATCAAAGATTGTTCATCACAGACCTCATTCATGGTCAGCAATTTGAATTCTATTTTCCACTCATGATATTACTTGAATAAATAACACTCATATTGCTTTCTACAAGTTTTCAAAGTTCCTTCACTTATATGATCCCTTTTGATCTTCATAGCAATGCCATGAGGTTAGATAACATTGTGATATCTGCATTTCATAGATTAGCAACCAGGCTCAAAAAGATTAACTGACTTATCGCAGTCACAAAGCTACTAAATAATTTAAATTCTCCTTTTTTTTTTTTAAATTAAGTGAGAGGCGGGGGAAGGGAGAAGAGAGGCGGAGGGACAGACTCCCAAATGCACCCCAACCAGGATCCACTGGCAAGCCCTCTACAGGGTGATGCTCTGCCCATCTGTTCCGTGGTCCTTGATGGTGCAAGGCTCAGAGCAAGGCTGGATCGGGGTTGACAATTGCAATCCAGGGAAGACAGCTGAGCGGGCTGGTTTCCCTAATAGCTCAGCAACCCAGCTATTTCAGCTCCTGAGGCGAAGCCATGGAGCCATCCTCAGTGCATGGGGCCAACTTGCTCGAACCATTTGAGCCATGGCTGCAGGAGAGGGAGAGAGAGAGAGAAGGGGAAGGGGGAATAGAGAAGTATATAGTCGCTTCTCCTGTGTGCCCTGACTGGGTATCAAACCCAGAACTTCCACATGCTGGACTGACACTCTACCACTGAGCCAACCAGCCAGGGCAGTATAAATTCTCATTTAAAGTTCATTTTCATTGGCTCATATCACATTATTTGTAAGAATTTGAATGTGAGGATATGTTTTTGAAGCCTTTTTGGTTTCTCTGTTTTTCAAACTTTAACCAATAATAGCATTAAATGTGAATGGTATAACAACCTGAGCAAAAGGCAGAAACTGTTGTACTGGATAAAAAAAAGAAAAAAGATTCAATCTACACTCTCTACAGGAAACATAGTCTATATTCAAAGATACAAATAAACTGAAAGGATGGAAAATGATCGATCATGCAAACAGCAACTGCAAGAAAGGTAGGGTGGCTATACTAATAAAGAGACATATTGTATAATAAGAAGATAAATCCATTAGAAAGACAATTGTAAACATATATGACTCTAAAACAGAGAACCAAACTACATAAAGCAAAGAAAAATAAAAGGAGAAATAGACTATTTGACAAAAGTAGTCAGGGACTTCAGTACTCCACTTCTATAATGGCTAAGACAAAAGCAGAGGTCCACAAGAAGATAAAAGCTTTGAACAACACTATGAATCAACTACTGTCATGTGCCAGATAATGACATTTGGATCAACAGTGGACCACAGATATGACAGTGGTCTCATAAGATTACAGTGGAGCTGAATTTTCTGTAAGAAATGGAAGGATAAGTGGCTCAGAAGGAACTGTCTTTCCTCGAGTGGGAGCAGTATCTGTGGGGCTTGGTTCCCTCTCACTCACAGCACCTCAGTTGTGAACGCACTGATTACATTCTGGTCAGTCAGCCACTGACCTGTTTCAGCACAAAGGAGCCTGTCCCCCAACCCTATGTAGTACTTACAACCCTCCCAGATCCGCCTCGATGGTCTTCAGTGTAATTTGCCATAATTTCCTTGTTGAGAACCTAAGATCCTGTACAAGGACACAGGTCCATGGGAGCTACCTTAAGAAGTATTAAGTACCCTGGCCAACTTTAGTAAAAGCTCTTTTTGGTAGTATGGAGCCAGTCTGTCCCTGTACTTTAGAAATATTTGCAGGCTAAAATAATATAAAGCATAGATAAGTTTTATTTCTTCTGCATAGATAAGTTTTATTTCTTCTATCAATTCAATACCAGAGAGAGCCCTTTGTGCCAGATAGGATCAATGGAACCAAAACCAAATTTCTGTAGTAAATATATATAGAGAGAGAGTCCTTAGTTCTATACCCTTGCCATGTTAAACAACCTCTATTTTAATGAATACCGCAACATTCTTTAATCAGACCACTGCTCCAACATGCAATAGCCAGAGCCACCTTGCTATTGTCATGTTCCTGGTGTTCCTTTATCTCTCCATCATGACTTCTTATTTCTACTGATCCTCAGGCCACCTTTCCCTCCCTCCTGACAGTCACTATTATGGTGATCTCTGTATTACCCAGCCAGTTTCTCCTCGATATTTCCCATAAATCCAACCCATGTATCTGTTCATGGAGCAGCACTGAGAGCTTTGATGTCTTATTTCTGAACCTGTTGAAAGGAAGCAGGGGAAGGGCTTATGGGACAGTGTTTATAAAGTCCACAGTCATATACAGTAATGACCTAGGCCTCCATATTCACTCACACTCACTCAGTGACTCACCCAGAGCAACTTCCAGTCCTGCAAGCCCCATTCATGGTAAGTGCCCTTACAGGCATACTGTTTTGTTTTTTTGTTTGTTTGTTTGTTTTGTTTTTTGTTTGTTTTTTTACAGAGGCAGAGATAGACAGGGACAGACAGACAGGAATGGAGAGAGATGAGAAGCATCAATCATCAGTTTCTCATTGCGCGTTGCGACTTCTTAGTTGTTCATTGATTGCTTTCTCACATGTGCCTTGACCGCGGGCCTTCAGCAGACCGAGTAACCCCCTGCTGGAACCAGCGACCTTGGGTCTAAGCTGGTGAGCTCTTTGCTCAAGCCAGATGAGCCCGCGCTCAAGCTGGCGACCTCGGGGTCTCGAACCTGGGTCCTTCCTCATCCCAGTCCGACGCTCTATCCACTGCGCCACCACCTGGTCAGGCCAGGCATACTGTTTTTAATATTTTATACCATGTTTTTACTGTACCTTTTCCATGTTTTGATGTGTTTAAATACACAAATACTTACTTTTGTGTCATAATTACCTACAATATTTAGTTTAGTAACATGCTGGACAAGTCTGTATTCTAGGAGCAACACAGCAAACCAAATCAAGCACCATACATATAGCCTAGGTGTGTAGTAGGCTATGCCACCTAGCTTTGTATAATTTCACTCTAGGATATTCGCACACTGATGAAATCATATCTCTCAGAATGTATCCCCATTATTAAGTGACGCATGACTGTATATCCAACATACATCTGTGGAACACACGACCCAACAACAGCAGAATACATACTTCTCAAGTACACATAGAACTTTCTCCAAGATTGATGATATGTTAGGCTATAAAACAAATCTTGCTGAATTTAAAAGAATTAAAATGGTATTAATAATGTTCTCTGACCATGATGGAATAATATTAGAAATCAAAACCAAAATCATATTGGAAATTCACAAATACGTGAAAACTAAACTACACCTTTCAAATTATTGATGATCTAAAAAGGAAACCAAAATGGCAACTAGAAAATACTTTGAAATGAATAAAAATGGAAATACATCATACTAAAACTTGTGGGATGCAGATAAAGCAAAACTTAAAGGGAAATTTATAGCTGTAAATATTTACATTAAAAAATAAGAAAGATATATAGTCCTTGCTGGTTGATTCAGTGGTAGAGCATCTGTCCTGTGTGTGGAAGTCCCAGGTTTAATCCCTCATCAGGACACAGAAGTGACCATCTGCTTCTCTCCCCCCATCTCACCCTCTTCCCCTCTCATAGTCAGAGGCTCAGTTGGTTCAAGCATTAGCCTCAGGCACTGAGGATAGCTCAGTTAATTCAAGCATTGGCTCCAGACAGAGGATCCCAAGTGGATTCCAGTTAAGATGTATGCAGGAGTCTGTCTCTCTATCTCCCCACTTCTCACTTAAAAGTAAATAAATAAAATTAAAATAAGAAAGTTAGATCTTAAATCAATAACTTGCCATCTTAAGAGAGTGGAAAAGAAGTGATCAGTGTATGCTAATAAATCAGACAACTTAGATGAAATGGGTAAATTCCTAGACATACACTACTGAAACTAACTCAAGAAGAGACAGTCTGAATATACTTATAGCAAGTAAAGAGATTGAATTAGTGATAATAATAACTATGCCTAAAGAAAATCTCAGCCCAGATAGTTTCATTGGTGGGTCTACAAAACATTTAAAGAATAACCAATATCAGTTCTTCAAAAACTATTCCAAAAAAATGTACAAGAGGACGGAACACTTTCCAAGTCACTCTACGAAGCCAGTATTACCCTGAAAGTGAAACCAGAAAAAAATGTCACAGAAATAAGCTACAGACCAATATCTCTTATGAACATGGACATAAAAATCTTCAACAAAATACTAGCAAACCAAATCCAGCACCATATAAAAAGAATTATAAACTGTGACCAATTGAGATTTATCCCAGGATGCAAGGTTGGTTTAACATCTGAAAATCAATTATTGTAATACAGCATATCAATAGGATAAAAAACAAAAACCACATGATCATCTTAATAGATGAAGTAAAAGCATTTGACAAAATCCAAAATCCTTTTAGAATAAAAACACACTCAACAAAGAAGAGAAGGAAACTTTCTCAGCTTGATAAAAGGCATCTATCTACATTAATCCACAGCAAATATCATACTTAATGCTTTCTCCCTAAGTTCAGCAGCAAGACAAGGATGTCCACTCTCACCACTTCTATTCAACATTATACGGGAGGTTCAAACCAGAGTAATTAGGCAAGAAAAAGAAATAAAAGTCATCTAGACTAGAAAGGAAAAAGTAAAACTATATTTGTAGATAACCTGAATTTTATATATGAAATCCTAGTTAATCCACTAAAAAAAACTTTAGGAATAATAAATTCAGCAAGGTTATAAGAGATGAATAAGACTAATTTTCAAAAATCAATTGTATTTCTATACACTTGTAATGAACAATCCAAGAATGAAATAAAGAAAAACAATTCCATTTACAATAGCATCAAAAAGAATAAAATATTTAGGAATAAATTTAACATAAGTGCAAGTTATTCTGTGAAAATTATAAATCACTGTTAAAGAACAGTTAAATAAATGGACATATTCCATGTTCATGTGTCAAATGAGTTAATATTGCTGTGATGCCAATATTCCCCAAATTAATCTACACAATCAACAAAATCTCTATCTGAACCCTATCTGCCTTCTTTGCAGAATTTGGCAAGCTGTTGTTAAGATTCATATGGAATTTCAAAAGACTTAGAATAACCAAAACACTCTTTAAAAAAGAAAAAAGAAAAACATAGTTGGAGGACTCACACACATGTTTACAGCAGCATTATTCATAACAGCCAAAAGAGGGAAGTAACCCAAACGTCCATTCAATGACAAATGGATAAACAAACTGTGGTTCTACCTGTACAACAGAAAATTAGCCGTAAAAAAGAATGAAGTACTGATCCACACTACAGCATAGCTGAACCTTGAAAACATTAAGTGAAAGAAGTCAATCAGAAACTACCACATAGTATATGATTCCATTTACACAAAATCAAGAACAGGTAGATCTGCCTGACCAGGTGGTGGCGCAGTGGATAGAGCATCGGACTGGGATGCGGAAGGACCCAGGTTCGAGACCCTGAGGTCGCCAGCTTGAGCGCGGGTTCATCTGGCTTGAGCAAAGAGCTCACCAGCTTGGACCCAAGGTTGCTGGCTCCAGCAGGGGGTTACTCGGTCTGCTGAAGGCCTGCGGTCAAGGCACATGTGAGAAAGCAATCAATGAACAACTAAGAAGTCGCAACGCGCAACAAGAAACTAATGATTGATGCTTCTCATCTCTCTCTGTTCCTGTCTGTCTGTCCCTGTCTATCTCTGCCTCTGTAAAAAAAAAAAAACAAACAGGCAGATCTAAACAGACAAAGTAGATTAGTGGTTGCTCAGGGCTGAGGGCAATGGGTGGTAACGGTTGATAGCTAAAGGGTGCAGGGTTTGATTTTTAGATGACAACATTCTAAAGTTGGCTGCGGTGATGGTTGTGCATATTTGTAAATATAGTGGTTGTGCATATTTGTAAATATACTATAAACTATTACAGTGTATGATTTAAATTAGCTAATTATATAGTTTGTGAATCATAGCTCAATAATGCTATTATAAAAATAATTCATATGTATGTGATAATCCCCTTCCCTAATAAAGTGTTAATGCTGAAAAGTGTTCACAAAGACAGGGGTTATATTGCCCACTTCCCTGGCATGGAGAAAGGGAGGGCACATCTCCTCAGAAAGAGAATGTGAGCAGAAGTGATGTGTGTCACCCTCGACCCTGAGGAATAGGGGCCACACCTTCCCATCCTCTCTTTTCCCACTGCCAGCTGAATGCAGAGGCTCTGCACACTAGACAGGTATGAGCCACAAGACAGAGGAGCCATTTTCCTCAAAACCATATAAAAGGTCACCAGGCCAAGAGCACCTACATAGACTGATATGTCTGAAAAATCGATTTTCATTACATTAAGTTCAGAATTTATTTATTACAACCTTTAGGATTAATTTAACTGATAAGGTACCCAAGAAATGTTTGTTGAATGAATGAACGATACTCAAATAGTAAAATGTCATTAGAGCAGTGCTACTACAGTAGAAGAACTATTGTGAGAATTTAGGTAGCTTGTGCCAAAACAAAAATCAAGAAACTTTGGGGGGGGGGGTAGTGAGCTGGACTATATGCTTGTTATCACTGCTACTAGGAACATTAAGTTTTGTGGACCAGTGTGGGTCTATGGACCACATTTAGAAAGTACTGCATTAGAGGACGTTTTCCACGTATTGAACCTAAAATTATGTTTAAAACCACACAAACAGTGTTTGTAAAATCCATTTAACCTAATCTAGTTTGGATTCACTTCTAAGTTGTTTATTATCTGAGAAAGTATAATTGTTTATTAAATTATATATAATTAAAATAGAAATTATGTATATTTAAAATTGAAGTAGGAATATATCCATATATCTATCTATCTATCCATCTATTCATTTTTCCATCCACCATCCATCTGTGTATCTAGGTATCTATCTAGCTACACAAACTTAAAAGAAGAAAGAGCATGGCTCGAAGGATTAAATACAGGCCAGAGAGGAATCAACTGCCTTATCGGAATAACACTTACAAACTAACAACAGGCAAACATATATCCAGTGTTTCAGAAGGTACAAAGTACTTTTTAAATACACTTTTCACATTCTTTTTTCAGTCCTCATTATAAGCCCATGGAATGGTTAAAATTACTATCACTTTCATTACAAATCGAAAAACTGAGGCTACCTAGGCAAAGGGGAATTATGAGATAATCATTGATGAGTTCAGATCTCAATACCTGCTACTCAAGAAAAGGAAGAATTTGGGAGCAGTGGTGGGATTGAAATAATTTAACAGCTGGTTCTCTGCCCTAATGACCATTTTAAGTAAAAAAAACGATATACCGAAAGGTAGCTTACTATTTCATGCATTTAATACTGAAATAAGAACAATAAAAGAGGTACACAAAACTAGAGTATGCTATGAGTTTTAAAATATTAATGAAAAAATATTAGATACTTAACAAAAAAAAACAATAAAACTGTCATTTAAGATATTTTCATGTTGCTTCTTGATTGGCATCCTCACTTGCAATTTTTTTCACCTATGCACAGAATGAACATTACTATGGGTGCTTAGAATACGCTGTGGCACAGATGAATGTTAAAAAAGAATAAAGAGCCTGACCAGGCGGTGGCGCAGTAGATAGAGTGTCGAACTGGGATGCAGAGGACCCAGGTTCGAGACCCCAAGGTTGCCAGCTTGAGCGCGGGCTCATCTGGTTTGAGCAAAGCTCACCAGCTTGGACCCAAGGTCGCTGGCTCGAGCAAGGGGTTACTCGGTCTGCTGAAGGCCCCCGGTCAAGGCACATATGAGAAAGCAATCAATGAACAACTAAGGTGTCGCAACAAAAAACTGATGATTGATGCTTCTCATCTCTCTTCGTTTCTGTCTGTCTGTCCCTGTCTATCCCTTTCTCTGACTCTCTGTAAAAAAAAAAAAAGAGTAAGGAATGTATATAAATTTGTGATTTCTATATCAGGCGGCTGCCCAGGCGCCCACCTTGGAGAGAACCCTGATTACAGGTGCCATTTTCACTACCGGTTCGCCGAACTCAATAAAAAATTAAGTATCGGTTCTGCTGAACTGATGCGAACCAGCTGAATCCCACCACTGCTTGGTGGGCTCAATTATCTAGTTAATTCCCCTTCGCATTCACTCTTTGAACAGCTCTTTCACTTTGTTAATGCCAACACAGTCACGGTACCACGGCAAAGGACCGGATTCACATTGCTGCTCTGTGAGATTGTCATGCATAAAACATGATGGCTCACATCTATCCAGAATCTCTGCTTGGAAAAATAATTCGAGTAAAGAGAAGTTAGTTTTTAAGAGCATACTCTTTCTGGGTATTAAGCCATCCTGTAATGCAAACAGGCTGACCAAGACTGAAAATTTTTTGCACCATTTCAATCCTTTGAAGTTTTTTTTTTCTTTTAAGTGACTTTTGCCTATAAACTCAGCATCTGCCCAAGTCCTGTAGCCAGGTTTCCAGGGTAAGCATGCCAAAGGTGAGCCCACTCCACAGCACCCGGGCCACCTGCACCACATACTTGCCAACTCTGAGCCTCAATATTTTCAGGAAGTTATGCAATCGCTGGTTAAATTTTTAAAAATACATGTTTTATGACTATAGGCCCTCATCTCTCTGCCCACTTCCACCCCTGAAATTCCAACCACCTGGGAGCAGCCATTCACTCGGATAAGCCTCTGAACACATTAATGGTCCTTAGAAACTTACATGAGCTCAGATGTGCCAAGGTCTTCCAGGCCCAATGACTACCCTCAAGTCAGATGTACTAGAAAGTTCTCCAGGGTCTGTTCTCCACTTTTTCAGCATAAGTATTAGGAAGAGAAGGAGGTAGCATTTCATTTTATTCTTTCATTTACTCATTCATCATCCAAACTGAACAAGACTTATTGGAGAATAAGGACGTGATTTATGCCTTCTAGAAATTGCAACCCAATGACAGAGCTGAACTCTCTCATTGTGCTCAAATAGCTGTAGTACAAGACAGTCCATGTCACAGGCTCTGAAAGTAGCCCTGATTGAATGTTTGAGGACAGAGAGGCAAAGAAAGCTTCAGACTGCCATGGCCAGAAAAGGCTTCATGAAAGGGGGCGCTTCTGAGTTGGGTTTAGAGAAAAAGCAAGGTTTCATCATGGACAAATGAGGGAAGTAACAGTCCAGATGGAAGGAATGATCTGAGCCAGAGGTAAGAAAAGGAAAGATGAGCCTGACCTGTGGTGGTGCAGTGGATAAAGTGTCAACCTGGAAATGCTGAGGTCGCCGGTTTGAAACCCTGGGCTTGCCTGGTCAAGGCACATATGGGAGTTGATGCTTCCAGCTCCTCCCCCTTCTCTCTCTCTGTCTCTCCTCTCTCTATCTTTCTGTCTCTCCCGCCTCTCTAAAATGAATTAAAAAACAATTAAAAAAATGTTTTAAAAAAAATTAAAAAAAAAAAAAAAAGAAAAGGAAAGGAAAGATGAGGTCAAGAAATTCGGGGGTTTGGCCCGGGCCTGTTGGCTCAGCAGTAAAGCATCGGCCTGGTAGTGGATGTCCCGGGTTCCATTTCCAGTCAGGGTACACAGGAAAAGTGACCATCTGCTTCTCCACCCATCCTCCTTCTCTCTCTCTTTCTCCTCTCCCTCTCTCTCTCTCTCTCTCTCTCTCTCTCTCTCTCTTCCCCTCTGGTAGCCATGGCTCAAACAGTTTGAGCAAGTTGGCCCCAGGCACTGAGGATGGCTCAGTGGCCTCATCTCAGGTGCTAAAATAGCTTGGTGGCCAAGCAACAGAGCAGGGCCCCAGATGGACAGAGCACCACCTGGTAAGGGGCTTGCCAGGTGGATCCTGGTTGGGGCACATGCGGGAGTCTGTCTTTGCATCCCTGCCTCTCACCTAATAATTTTTTTTTTTTAAATAAAAGAAATGAGGAGTTTTGAGCTATCCTTTGGCTGGAACATGGGAAGCAGCGTAAGACAAGAAGCATAATCTGGGACCAAACAGTAAAAGTTCTTGAACACCAGGATAAATTGCCATGATTTTACTCAGTAGTTAATGGAACAGTCATTATAAAAGTTTAAACAGAGAAGTGATTTGAACATAGCAATCATCCAAGAAGCCTACTCTGGCAGTGGTATAGAGAATGGCCTTTCACTTTGAAAGCCTAAAAGGTCTGGTGATGAATCAGGAACCTTTTACAATAGACCAAAATAAAGCAATGGGGTTTAAAGAGAGATAGTAGCCAAGAAAATGAAAAAGAAAAGAAGAAATAACAAACAGAATTTGGTAAGAAAAGGGGGAAAATGAAAAGATAGCTCCCAGGTCTTGAGCCAGTGCCCGGAAAAATTTATGTTGTGGATGAAAATGTTTGAACTCAAATTTATACAAAGATCTAGAGATTTTAAAAATGTATTTCAAAACTGTCTGTGATGTTATCCATATTAAAAAAGAAAAAAACATCATTTCCCAGGATCACCCTTGGACAGCTGGTTGCTCTCACCACATTCCTTCGGAAGGCTTCTTTTTCCATGGTATTAGCCTCTTTTGGAATATGGACTCGAGTGTTGAAAAGGAAGGTGAAAAGTTCGTATTATGATCAATTGAATGCCAGCCTTGTTCCCTTTCCCCCTTGGGCAGTCTCTGAAGATGCAAATGAACTATCCCAATCCCTTCTCTGGTCTAGACAAGCAGACAAACCCTTTGACGGAGATGGGAGAGAGAGATACCCTTTTAGAATATTAGAGACCCATGGAACTGTTCTGTTGGTATCTACTATAACAGCAAAGGGACACTGCAGTCCATTCCTACCCACAGTAACCAAGGAGTCTTTGACACAGCAGGTCCTTCAGCTCAGGGAGCATATGGAAAACATTGCATTTCCTCAATGTCAGGGCACTGATGGCAACATTCTGCATGAAGGAGCAGGTCTCTGGGAAAGTCACCAGGACAGGACTCTACCTGTGGTGGGCAGGGGCCAAGAGAAACAAAACTAGTATCATTTTCAGGATAGGGAAATATAACCTGACCATACAAATAATTAACCTGAAAGGCCACTTCATGGTCCCCCAATGGACCCAGATGTTGCACTTCACTTTAGGTAAACGTTATTTTTAGAGACATAAGAATTCAGTGTCCAAAATTTATCACCCATCCGAGTGGGAGACACAGAACACAGAACAGATTTATATGTTTAGGGGGTAGGAAGGGGGTTTAAGCTCAATAAAATCTTAACTGTGCTTTACTTTTTAATTTAACTTTTAAACATTTCTTTCCTGTTTTGTGACTGAGAATATCATACATGTCACCCCTTCAGTGAAGTATCACAGGAAAGACATTTTTGTGGTGTTTAATGGAAATAATTTTTCTTGCAGTATTGCTCCAATACCCTGGGAAACTGGCTCTCGGAGATAAATTAGGCTAAGAGCCGTCTAAGTGCTAATTTATTAAGCAGTCAATGGTTTAAAACAACTTTCCCTGTTTCAGCTCACTGGAGATCTGTTAGTGGCTCTTGAGAAGACAGCTCAGAGCTGAAGACTGATAAATTTCATACATTATCTTGAAACTGAAGGATTGGTGTGGGGAAATTCATAGGTGGGCAGAGGTAATACACACTGTGGGTAAGTCCATGCATGTGTACCTTACAACATTCATACGGTAAGGACTCCACACTAGATCTCCTGTGATAATGGTTGAATACTCTAAAAGAAACTTTCTAATTCTCTCCCAGGAATAAATGTTTGTAAGAGGTACTGCCTCATTTGCCTCCTCTCGTTAGTGTATACTGCCGATAGGAGAAGTTCCATCTATAGAGAAAAGTGTTGCTGATCTCCCTCAGGTGTTCTAAAGGCTTTAATGCATTTCTTATAGATGCCCCCAGAAGAGTGGCTCTTGGCCTAAGTTGTACCCTGTAATCACTAGGGAAGCTTTACAAAGTATTGATGCCTGGGTCCTACCCCTAGAGGCTCTGATAACATGCAGGCGTCCCAAAACTACGGCCCGCGGGGCCGCATGCAGCCCCCTGAGGCCATTTATCCGCGCCCCCCCCCCCGCCACACTTCCGGAAGGGGCACCTCTTTCATTGGTGGTCAGTGAGAGGAGCACGGTATGTGGCAGCCCTCCAACGGTCTGAGGGACACTGAACTGGCCCTCTGTGTAAAAAGTTTGGAGACCCCTGGCTAGGCATTGAGAGTTTGAAGCCTTCCCAGGTGATACTAATGTGCAGTCAAGGTCAAGAACCCCTGCCATATAGAAGTATTGTCAGAGACTCAGACTTAGTCCCTACCTGGTGACTGTCAGGTTACTCAGCTTCTTGTATATGTCCCTTCTCTTGCCTGAAAATGCCAATCATGATTACTGACTGGCAACCCAGGCATTAGAAATAAAGCAAGGACCAACAATAATTACAACAATATTTTGGGAGCTGCTCAACTCCACCTGCTATTCTGTGTGAAGAAGACTGAATGAGTCTGTGGAGGAAAACAGAGCTGCGAGAAAAATCTTGAGAAGAAAGAAAATTACTTTCTCTTTGGTTCAAGCTAGAATTTTTTCAAAGGCAAGGTGCCACTGACCCTCTTTTGAAAGCTGAAGAAGTGCCAGGGAGAAGGCACTGCTGACTTTTATGACATAACTGATTTCCATTTTGAAGAGACCCTTATGTTTGAACATGCATAAGAATTCCTGCAACTCTCAGTAAGGAGGCAGCTTCCCAGTCCTTGCCCTGGAGGTCAGAACTCACAAGGGCTGAGTGGGGCCCAGGAATCTCAAGTTTTAAAAGCTCTCCAGGGGCTTCTGATTGAGGTGAGCTGCATCTCACTTTTGAGAAACACTGTGTCACCCCACTTTCAGGCAACCTCCTGAATGGTTCTTGTTAGTTAAATAGATGATCAGGTCAATGGGAAAGAAGGAATGCTCTCCAGTCTGCAAAGTACACAGCTCACAGAAATTAGGGGATTAGGGAACATGCAGATACTCCAGTACTTTCAGCCTTTGGTATAGTGCATTTTCACCAATGGAATAAAAATTGGTTTTGCATCTCGTTTGCATAATCAAACAACTTTCTTTAACTTGTCATTTGCTTTTCTGATGTTCTTGTTTAATAATAAAAAAGCAAACTTCCTTTTTTTATCACTTCATATTCATTTTGAAATATCCCCTAATTTTTGTGAGTATTATACTCTTGGAAAGACATTTGACATTTTT
The DNA here is from genome assembly GCF_036850995.1 of Saccopteryx leptura. Taxonomy (NCBI): domain Eukaryota; kingdom Metazoa; phylum Chordata; class Mammalia; order Chiroptera; family Emballonuridae; genus Saccopteryx; species Saccopteryx leptura. The sequence goes on along the minus strand of NC_089508.1, from coordinate 45,594,718 downwards.
ATCAAAAAACCCTCAGTCGTTTTTGGACATCCAGGTGTCACTTCATTTTCTCAGTGTTCCTACAGAGGAGAATGAAGGTGAACTACTGCAAACAGATACACCCAGAGCCCCAGACTTCAGGCCAATATCGTCCTTGGAAATGATGAGAATCTTCCACAATCACATCCTTTCTGGTCTGAAGGAACACAAACACTGATGAGGAGAAAACAAAAGCATTACAACCAGCAAATCAATTGAATTCAAAGACTTTGGGGACAAGAATGGATATATTCCTTTATGTCTATATATCACTCTATTTTCATGATCAATGTAAAAATGTAGTCCATGTTCATGTTTAGTTTTAAGATTGGCAAATTTTCATTATCACAGCTTTTCCCATCTAGTATCAAAGATAATGGAAACAAAATGTTATTTCTAGTTTAGGATTTGAATGTAATCATTTGAACTTGCTCAATCTATCCTTCCAATTAGGTGTGTGTGTGTGTGTGTGTGTGTGTGTGAGAGAGAGAGAGAGAGAGAGAGAGAGAGAGAGAGACCAGAGTAGAACTGTACATTTGCAAAATAATGCTGCTATAATTATCTGTCCCCAAATTTTGGAATCCATACTTTATGAACCTGAAATTCACTCAGAATGCACAATCCAACCTGTAAATAAGAAAATGTGGTTGGGGGGGGGGGGGTGATGTTCTTCACTGCTTTCTGTTTTTCACTCAGAATTTCCCTGGTCCTCTAGAACTCTCCAACCTTGGACATTGTTCCTGTGTTGTGCCCACATTCCATTGGCACAGGCATGGAATGGTATGCTTGGAATGTCTCCACCCTCCAAAATATTTTTGGATCAAGCTTATCCTTTTTCCCTGAAAAACCTCTGTTGTACAGCATTTGCTTCACTGACTTTTATATTTTTGTATATTTTTGAATGTGGACCAAATCATGACAACTCCCGGGCCCCAGTCTACTATTAAAAAGTTCTATTAACCCCCTGGCATCAGTAGAATTCCCTTGGAAGGAGAGTGAACCTGGAGTCTCTTGCTTGGGGTGCAGACAACCTTTCTGTTCTATTCACCTGAAGGCTCTTTCTCTAAATTTATAAATCAGCTGAGAGAGGTCTAACCTCAATGCCACCAGATTTATCTAAAACTAATGACTTAAAGTTGCCTCTTGATGGACTCTTTTCTAGTGCTAATTGACAATCTCAACAGAAGACTGAAACTTAAGGGAGACTTGGAGGGGAGATTGCTTTTTTTTCCTAAGGAAATCTAGCACAGAAGCACTTAGTGGGTTTTGTTTGTTTGTTTGCTTGTTTTTGCTAGTATCAATAATTAGCACTGTTTGTAATAATAATAACACAACCTAGTGTTGCATTGTTATGGGCCAGGTACTGGGTTCAGAGTGTCACACACATTATCTCACTGAATTTCCATAAGAGACATAGAACATAGGAACCAGTATCCCTATTTTAGTCATAAGAAAATTGGGGTCATAAAGATAGCATGTGGCATAGTCACAATTATTTTTATTGCCATACTGAATATATATATTTAAAAAATGACAGTGAAAAGGTTTTAAGTATCCACAAGAAAACTGTGATTAAAATGAAAATTAAATGGCTTTTCTAGTACAACGATGAGAGCAACATATTTTGGGGTCAGTCAAGTGGGTAGAGAGACTTTGGGAAAAAATTCCTTTTAAAATCCTGTTGGTATTTAAGTGACATTTTGGCGAAACACCATGGAAACATCTGGTCACATCCTCTCAACCCTAATTTCTTCCCTAAATGTTGTTTTTAATATGTCACAGTTGTTAAATTTGTAACAAGTAATGCCCTTGAGACTAAACAACAGTGCTTGGCGTGTGAAAAATGAACAATACATTTACAGCAGTAAAAACCAAAAGGAAATTTTAAATAAACATTTAATTGAGAACAAATAGTCTGAAAGTCATTTCGGTGGAACTTGCCCAATCTGTGTGCTGACATGAACAGCAGGGTGTTCTAAATAAACTCCGTTACAGCGAATGTAGTCTTCTTCGGTTGTGACATAACTGATCGGATTCAGTTCTTCTGAAGGATTATGGCCGGGGAAGGAACACTTGTTAGTTGGAAGGAAACTCTCCATTCACAATCTCAGAACAAATGCATGACCAACAAGATACCAGGAAGAGTGGAGCTGGGCATTTGGATGTTGTACAATGGCTTCAAAGTAGACAACCAAAAGTAGAAAAACAACCACCAACCACTGATGTTTGTGTATTGGTCAGTTAGCCAAGGTCCATGGGCCTGATTCACTTCCTCTCTAACTCTAAAAGGATTTTTCCTTCTAGATAAAGCCCTGCATATTTGAATCAAATCCAACAAACATACTTGTCTCAGGCTATATTTTGCTCTTGCTGTATTTTAGTTGTGTGCAATGGAAAGTCTTGCAAAGAATCTACAGCAAGGGGGAAAAAATCAGATCATGGATCTTATTCAGGCAATTAGTAATGCAGCTGAGAAGGAGGGGCTGTGTATGTCATCTAGCCAATTATTTGAAAACAATTATTTTTCAGTTCTGTGTATTGACTCTTTCTGCATATGGATAGACAGATGCTATTCAGAAGAAATGTTTTTCCACTGATATGGAATTCCCAAAGAAACCATATTGGCTTTGATGTGATTCAGAGATTGTGTCATGCATCAACATGGTTTTAAAGAATGTTAGCAACCTTAGGATTGGTTTAACCTGAAAATAAACACAGATGGTTCTTGGGAGAACAAACTATTTTCCATAGCAGATTTAACCGTACATGTAATGGAATATATCCATTGTATTTAGTGTCGCATTTGATTACATAAAAGCAATTGAAATGAATGAGTCAGACTTTTCCTAACATGATAAATATATAACTTATCCCTTCCTATTTTATTTTTTTTTCTTATTTTGGAATTTTTAAAACATACAGAAAATATATATATATTACAAAGAACTTTTTATTCCTGGACCATTTAAGAGTTAAGTTGTTGCATAATTTTCTATTACTCTTGAATAATTTAGAATGTATTTCCTACATATAAAGACATTAAAAGCAGAAAGTAAACATTAATACATTATTATCATTTACTACACAGTTTTAACAATTGCCTCAACAATGTGCTTTATAACTGTAAATCTCCAACTTTAGAACGCATCAGAATCAATGGAAGGTCTCGTTAAACGTAGATTACTGGATCCCAAACCGGGGTTTTCAGATTCTTTAGATTTGGCCTGGGTTCCAAATGTTTGTATTTCTAACCCAGTTTCCCAGGCAGTGCAGAAGCTCTGGTTCTAGGATCACATTTTGAGAACTATTGCTTTGGAGTAAGAAGAGAGTGCAATCCAAGATAACATAATGGCAAAAGAGACTATTTTTCAGTTGCTCTTGACTCACCTGATCTTGATATTTTGCTTTTGTTTCTTTTTTTTTTCTTAAAATTTTATTCATTGATTTTTAGAGAAAGGAGAGAGAGAAAGAAGGGGGGAGGAGCAGGAAGCATCAACTCCTTATAGATGCTTCCATATGTGCCTTGACTGTGACTCAATATGGATTTTCCCCATGTTTCTTCATGACTAGATTTAGGTTATGATTTTTGGTAGGAATATATCACAACAGAGTTCATCCTATTAGGTGCTACATCATTTAAATTGTCTCATTAGTGGTGTTACTAACTTTAATTATTTGATTAAGGTAGTCCCGGTCAGGATTCTCCACGGTCAAGTTACTCTTTACTCTCATAATTAAAATTACTTTATGGGAAGATACTTTGACACTAAATAAATATCCTGTCTCTCATTAAATTTTTATTCACTAGTTCTAGTATCCACTGACATTTCTTGCCAGAATTGATCATTACTGTGACAGTTACCAAATAGTGTTTTTCTCATTCTGTCATTCCTTCTTTGTTTATTAGTTGCTATTCCACTGTAAGAATTTTCTCTTCCTCCTATGTGTGATTTCATTATTCATCAGTATGCCACTGTAGATTCCTGTTTTATTTAATGGGTTATAATCATTTATTTTGATGCACAGATTGTCCCAGAGTTGTCCATGGGAGTCCTTTCAAGATGGCTTCTGTATCCCTCTATATATTCCAGCATTTTTTGAACAATCTTTGCTTTCTGGTGTCAAAAATCTTCTTCGGGCTCCTCTTTTACTTCATCTGCCCAGACCAGGAATCAACCAGCCATTTACTCAGAGACTTTGGTTGCTTTAAATGGAGAATGTTATTTAAAAGCTAAGATCTAGGTTCAAGATATAAGCCTACTATTGGGGTGTTGCTGCACTCTTGTCCTCTCAGTAGACAGAGCTAGGAAATATATGTATATATTTATATATGTATACATACACATGCTCACACACACACATGATCACATGTACAAATGCCACAGAATTACATTTAGGTTGAGTTTTCTATTTATACTATTGAAATGTGCATGTGCTAACCTAAATTTGCATCTGTATATCTATATTTAGCTCTATATCTTGATGATGAGGAAATCATGTTTATACCTCTATTCCAGTCCAACATCACAGGATTCAATCCAGCTTTCTTCCTCTCTATATTTGTAACTTCTTTCATAATTCTCAATATTTTTACTTATTTGAGTAATCCCCCAGTAACAAATTTCCAGCTCAGCCAAGTCAATAAATTAGTAATTATTGAAGGACACCTAAGTTTTCTGAAGATTTTTGTACACCCAAAGAAAACCAAGCTAGCATTTTGGGGGTGCTTCTTGATCCTCTTACCACAATATATACCAGCTGTAATCTCATCTTATGTAACTAAAAAAAAATTAACTCTGCTATAAAAAAAAAGTTAAGTGCTTTGAAGTGTGAGCCGTCTGGAGCTAATTCTACTCATACTCAGCAAATTTCACAGGTTCTCCAATCTCTTCAGGGTTAAATCATGGAGTGAGGTGTGATCTCCAAAGTCTAACATAGTTCAGAGTTTAAAAGCCTACTCCTCTCTGTAAACCCCCCTCCCAACAGGAAAACTGCTGCCAAGCAGACCCTCAGAGCGCCTGGGAGGGGCCTTCCAGTTCAACATGAAAGATTCAACATGTGCATTCACCTCCGGTCCCACCTCAAGGCTCATCCAAATGGGTGGAGGGGGGGTTGCGGAGAGGAAGCAGAAGTCCAGACAAAGAAAATGGGAGGGGAGGTAACTCAACAAAATTTTAGAGAAGTGGTAGATGATACCAATACATATGAAATTGGCAGTAGAAGGTGGACCTGAAAGGCGAATTCACTGAGAGTTTCCATAATAAGCGAGACTCCCAGACGCCCTTTTTCCATTCCTTGCTGCAGCCAGCAGCCCCTTCCCAATCTGATCAGAAAACTAAAACAGAGACTTTCTCTACCCTGTAGAGAAAACGAACCAGAGAGACACAGATTCAAAAATGCCAAACACAGCAGAGAGAAGGCATGGTGTATTCAAAGCAGGAGGATGAAGTGCAGGTCTAACTACTACATGGTGAAAAGGTCCCCCCACATCCACATGCTCAAACATACACCCTCTCTCTACTTGGCTCTCAGAACCCTGAAAGCCAGGCTTATGTACCTTAGAAAAAAAAGATGTTAAGAATAATCTTTGCGAAAACAGACCACCTGCTATGGTCTGAATGTTTGTGTCCCTCCATAACTCATATGTTGAAATCCTAAACCCAGTGGAATGATATTTGGAGGTGGGACCTTTGGGAGGTGATTAGGTCATGAGGGCAGAGCCCCATGAATGGGACCAGGGCCCTTATAAAGAGACCCCAGAGAGCTCCTCTGCCCCTTCCACCATTGGGAGAACACAGTGAGAAGGCAGCTATCTATGAAGTGGAAGCAGGCTCCCACTAGACCCAGCATCTGCCAGTGCCCTTCATTGCAGACTCCCAGCCTCCAGAAATAAATTTCTGTTGTTTATGAGGCACCCAGTCTACACTGATTTTGCTGTAGCAGCCAGACAAAATGAGACTCAAATTAGTTCTGAGAAGGAGGGTGCTGCTACAATAAGTCCCTAAACATGTGGGGACAGCTTTGGAACTGGGCAATGCAGAGAGCCTGGGAGAGTTCTGAGGCGCATGCTAGAAAAAGCCCGCATTGCCGTGAACGTACTGAGACACCATCCCAAGAGAAAAGACCCTAAAATTCTGACAGGTGGGAGTTCCCTAATGAAATGACTAATCCACATCATCCTACACCAAAAGCTACCATTTGACAGCCCACTGACTTTCCTCCTGCCTCTAGCTTAACTATGAGTGGGCAGGAAACAGAAGCAGACTTCAGAACTCACGGGAGGAGGAATGGCAAAGCTGTCTGTTTTGGGGATCCTTTTGCAAAGTTTCATATGGGGCCTGAATATCTCAAGTCCTCTTTTCCCTCATAACAGATGAGATCCCTCAGAAATTACTAGAAAGAAGCTTTTTATTCATTTGAGATTAAAGAAATTCATTAAGTCAAGGATATGGAGCCCTAACTCTTTAAGGTGCCTTATTCTCAATGTTTTGACTGTTCCCTATTTTATTTATATTGGGCAACTTGGAAGTTGCATTGACTCTTTCCTTAGTGATGTAATTATTTACTATGTAAGTGTAATTAGTTCCCCATAATTGTTCAAGTAGGCAGGAATTCTAAAACTCTACTATACAGGTTGCGGTCATTCTAACCCCTACAAATTAAGTTCACTTAGCCTGTACTAATGCCAATTCACTACAAGTTCAGAGACTAAAGTGCATCTCAGAAATCCATCTCTATGGCTTTTGAAGAACAGTTTCTTTCCTCAGGTGCCCCAGCTGGACTCTTACAATTGGCTCAGTGAAACTCCTCTGAATTCTAACATCTTCTGCCAGTTCAGGCTCTCCAAGAAGTAGGCATCGTGGCAGAATTAGATGTGCAGGAGATTCATTGGGAGCACTGCATCTGAAAGTGGAAGGGAAGAGTGAGAAGAGCAGGCAGGGAAAATCGTCAGACTATGACCACAGGGACACCTGTAAAAGGAAAGAAGAGTAAAGGAGGATTGGGTAGGAAAAGCCTCAAACTGCAGCTCAGAGCTGAGATATCTCAGTCAGGCTGATGAGAAGCCCCAGAGCAAGATCGTCCATTAGAAGAGACCCACGGTGGGCAAGAAGAGTTCAACTCTAATATCCCTGGCATGCCTGGTCACTGCCTGGAAACAGTTTGGCGACATCATGGCTTTGGCGTAAGTGAATGCAACCATGGGGCCCAATGGTGTGGCCCCTGGAGGCTGTCAGCTCACTAGGCTCCTTACAGCAGGCTCTCTCTTGAAGGGGAGCCTGAGTGAGGCTGTTCCTCCTTTACTTTTACCACGTTCCTTGCAATGATTGATCCCTCCACACTATCGCTAAAGGGAGAACTGACTCCAGAACTCAGGCCTTCTCACTCAAAGGCCAGTGGTCTTTGTTGCTGTTTGTTTCTGCCAAGGGCCAGAGGAATGAAGAAATAATTTGTCCTGTCTTATCAGTAACTGCCACGGGCGTCATTTCTTTACTTTGGCAGTAGTTGTTAGCACAGTTTATCCATGTAATACTTAACATTTATCAGTCACCTATGACTCAGCGGGCCGCAGACTCAAATATAATGCACCTTGTGCATGGACAAGAAGTAAAAAGAGTACAAACATTTCATCTTGGCAGGGAAATAAGGATGGAGGTTCATGGAAGAATAAGAAAAGGAAAAGGGTTGCAAGTGAATGCTGGCCATGCCTGTTTGTCCGAGAAATACCAATCACTGTCTTCCCATCTCCACTCCCTTCTATTAGATGCTTGTTCCCCCTTCAGCCCTGACAAAGAGATGAGTACATGAGGCTACATCTGTACCTGGCTGTTCTTATATTCTGTCCATACATGGACAATTGATTCTCTCACAGGAACTGGGAACTAAGTTTCACTGGGAAGCTGAGTCAGGGAACCGTGAATAGCCGGGGTAATGTCCTATACAGTCAGATTGTGGGCATAGGAAATACTCCATTCCTGCCATGTTCTAGCCAAGCTTAGGGGGAAACAGCCCCTATAGCCCCTTTTCCATCATCAGTTTATCTAAACAAGATGAGCCCTGGATATAAAAGATTGGATACAAAAGATTGGGTACAAATCCTTGTTCGGCCTCTTACCACCTTGCCTATCAGATCTCAATTTCCTCATCAGTCAAACACACAAAGACTTACTTTTCAGGGCTAGTGCAAGAAGCAAAGTGATAATGTGCGTTAAACACCTACCAAAATGGGCATTCAATAGACATGTGTTTCCCTTTCCTTAGGCTGTAAGTCATCTCCTTCCCCATTAGTGGCTGACTTCTGAGCTCCCCCAGTCTGGTCTGAGGTACTTATGTTTTTATCAGTTACCAACGTCTAAGTCTGCTCTATTGTGGATCATTCATAGCTAGCTGGGATGAAAGCAGGTACCTAGCCAAATGGTACTGGTACTGGCCCATACATCCTGGTTTTATATTTTCATGTATTTAGTCTACAAATCTTTGTGGAGCACCTGAGCCAAGTGAACCAGACAGGCAAGAGCCCTGTGCACACATTGGACCAAGTGTATAACCTGAAGCACATGACCTGAACAGGCAAGAGCCCCCCACTCATAGAGCGCATCTTCTAATGTGATCTCTGGGACGATTTCAGTTTTACTACTTGCCCTGTGGTCCTCTTCGGAACACATTACAGGCAAACCTGATTGTAGCTTGGACCATAAGGTTTCCTAAGGTTGAGATGACAGGAAGCTATGAAACAGAGGATGGTTTGAGAGCTAGATTCTGAGGCCTGGACCCTCTCTACACCTTAGTAGGCCTACAGGTGCACTGCAGAACCAGAGCACAGCTGGAGGGCATTAGGTACATCTCGGAGAGAAAGAAGTACACCAAAAGGGGGGAACTGGGCAAGGGTCAAGGACAAGTTTTTCCTGCTTTCCAGATTTGCAAGTCTGCCTTTGGAACCTCTTCTGTATATGTCTTCTGGTTGCCTCTGATTGTCCATTCATCTGTATTTCCCAGAGGCAAAGGGGAACTTCTGCTTTTGAATGAGGGCCCATACATAGCCCCAGGACTTGAGTTTCCCAGCAGCTAAATAATGCAGAAGAGAATAGAGCTTCTTTGCTGAGTTATACTCACAGGGAGAATCCTCAAAGGTGAGATGGGGTAAGTCTATGGCCAGGAATGCTGAAGTTCAGTAGACACAACTAGAAATGTAGAGAAGACAAATAGGGTCAGTGCTGGTTGACTCCAAAGCCTTAATCCTGACTGTAGGTTCTGTTTGAAGAAGTCCCAGTGAAGGTGTGCTTTCTGTCCCATCCCTATAATCCAAGGGGTCCTGTGATCATAGGACTCTTAGCTGCAAGTGTCAGAAACTTAACTCAAAATCATCAGAATTATAATGATCACTACAGAGTTTTCCCTTGCTCACAATGAAAAAAAAAACAGCCTTCTGTTTGATTAAATTGAACACCTGACACTCCACCTAAAAGTACCTGCTTTGGAACTCCATTTGAGGAGATGTAGGATACGACTCTAAAAGCTGCCCTTTGCCACCCACATGAGACCCAGACTTTTATGTTAAACTGTGGTTTTTAAAGACTTTTCTATTGAAGATGATCAGCTGACTTCCAAGGATTATTATATGTTCTAGAATTTCAGGGTCACTTGATTATAATCTCCCTGGTACTGTAACTAAGATCAACACAGGCGAAGTCCAGATGAAAAAGACTAAGGTGGGCCTGCAACACAAGGTTTGGAAATTCAGGCAAAATAGATTGGGAGTTAAGAACTTTGTATGGGCATTAAACAAGAGTTGGTTTAATTAACACTGAGATTATTTGGATTTCCTGTCATTGTGCAGTTTAATGGGATAAAATATTTATCAGTTGCCCCAACATAATTCCTAGAGATTCTGAGGCTCTTCCATGACCTCTCCCAGGGTCTTCTTAGTTGCCATCTGGCCTGAAGACAAACAGAAGGCACTTCTTTGGTTCATCCGGCATCGATGTAACTATACATCATGAACTCATTGTCAGACTGCCTGGGACCTTTCCTCACTGACACTAGAGATATGAAAACAACATAGTTTACAACTAGCTTATCTAGAAGAACCCTTGCCCATTCACACTCTCCATTTCCTAACACAATTTTTTCCAGACTTTGTGCATACAGGAAACCAGAGTAAAGTCATCCCTAGAGGTCAATAGATACTTCTTAGGGTCAACAACACCAAGCTATCCATATGCAAAACAAGAAAGGTCAATAAATCAAGGCATGGAATGATTTAGAAATATTCTCCCATCCATTCCCTGGAAGAAAACTTTCTATGCTTAAAATATTTTAATAAAAATATTTTAATGGAGTAAAATATTTTAATGAGGCGAAATATTTTAATGGAGTGTGTGGCCTGAATTACCCCAGTAATTGCCTCCTCTATTGTAGTTCATTCACATGAGCAGACACTTTCATGCGAATAAATACAAACTATTACCTTGAACTTGTGTATTCAAGAGATCTCAGAGAAAATAACATGCTAGAACCGTGGTTCTTAAAGTGCGGTTCCGCACAGGTAGCATCAGATCACCTGGGAGTTTGTCAGAATTTCTAGCTCTAGGAAGCCCCTCGCCCCACAGACCTGCTGACTTAGACACTCTGGGCTGTGGCCAGGAATCTGCGGTGTATCCAGCCTTCAGACAAACCGTGCCATATTGGATCTAGCATCATTCATGATGATGCTTTTTCTTTTAAAGCTGTTGTACTTTTGTTTTTATTGTTTCTCCTAACAAAGGAAGGATCTGAGTGAATGAAGTCAGTGTTGTGGAGGACATGAGACTTTTGGGGGGTTGTTGAGTTCTCCCAGTTTTCCCCTTTCTATTCCTGTGGATATTAGGCATTTCTATTATTATCTGAGAAACTGACTTGATTCTTAATACATCTTTTATTCTAATTTATTTGCAATAAATTTCCCAAAACATTATCTTCCTCTCCATTGAGTACAATGAGACTGCTGGTCTGCTGACACTTGACTGAAGTTCTTCCTTGAAGATAGTTATCTTCGTTTGAAATCTGGGTTACTCATCGTCTCTCCGCCCATTTTGAGGCTCCAAGGCCACTGGAAAAGTTCTGGCTGGGGCCCAACTGCAGGGTTCGTGCTGGTGGGCATGCTGTTCCTTGCTGCCACTTTCTTGTGAAGTGTGTATTTGTAACAACACAGCCAGTGCTTCCCCTTGGATTGTGTCACCTGGATTACAACACCAGTGATCGTTCTTAAAGGAATATTCCTTGGAAAGATCACTTAGAAAGGCTCCATTGAAAAGGAATCATTTAAAATAAGAAAATTTTAAAGCTGCTTTATTTGGAAGGGTTTGGGTTCTCAAACATTATGAAGTTCTTCAAGAACTCTGTTGTTGAAAATTATTTTCTCTCATTAAAAATGCAAAAGCTCCTGGAGGAAATGATACTCTGAGCTTTGTAGCACAAATCAATGCCAAATGAAGGCCATAAACCATGTTTTGTTATGCATTTGGCACCGTCTCCAAATATCTTGAACAAACAACGTCACTGTGCTTCAGCGCCCCCCCCCCCCCAGACCCTTACTTCTCTGGAAATTTATGATTGTCCATTGAAGGGAAGTAGAAGTGCCGGGGATTAGCAAGTCTGGACTAGGGTGGGAGGGGAAACAAATTGTGAAAAACAGAAGCAATTTGAATATTACAAGCATTTGTTTTCCCAAACCGTTCTCGGGAAAGCCATTGCTGCCGTGCCTCCATGCGCAGAGGAAACCGGCTTTGAGTTTGGATTATGAATCTCAGACTGAGGAGGGTGTGCAGAGCTGGCCTAAGCAGAGGCAGTGCTGGGGAGGCGGGGAGGGCAGGGCAAGGGTTCACACGAATCCCATCAGTGGGAAGAATAAGGAATTCTAGGCACCAAATCCCATGCCATTGTCAGAATGTGTGTCCCTTCACATTTCTAAGTAAATATTAGCTTCCCTTATTTGGGGGGGGGGGGGTCTGTGGGAAAGGGCCACCACCTTGGGTTGCAGCCTTGCAGAGTAGACTTTTGCGGCTATTTCTGTGGTCAAAGAGTCATAGACAATCAGGGTCCCATATACGTCACAGGAAATCAGGGCCACATATACTACCCATTTCCCAATACAAATCCAACTTGAGTTACAGGTAGAAAAAGGTGTTTAAAAATGTAAACATAAAAAAAAAATGTAAACATCAAGCAAGCAGCAACTCCCCTTATTAAAAAAAAAAAAAATCTAGCATGACTGATTTCTGAACTTTGCTCAAGAGAAACCTAATTCAAAGTTGAATATTTTTAAAGTAAATATCTCAGCAATTGCTAGTAATAGAAACAAATTAGGAAAACCTGACTTGGCCCTGGCTGGTTGGCTCAGTGGTAAAGCACAGGCCTGGCATGTGACTATCCCAGGTTCAATTCTGGTCAGAATTGAACAATCTGTTTCTCTACCCCGTCTGACTCCCCACCTCCCACAGCGATGGCTCGATGGCTTGAGCAAGTTGGCCTCCAGCACTGAGGCTGGCTCCCTGGCCACCACCTCAGACACTAAAAATACAGTAGCTTGGTTGCAAGTAGTGGAGCAACGACCACAGATGGGCAGAGCATTGTCCCAAAGGGGGCTTGCCTGGCTGGTTGGGGTGCATGTGGGAGTCTGTCTCTTTCCCTCCCCTGGTCTCACTTAATTAAAAAACAAAAAACAAAAAAAAAAATCCTGACTTGAGAGCTTAATGGCACCACATTCACTTTCACCTACAGTGAAAGTGGCTACATCTCTTCCAGGAATGTACACATTAAAGAATAGTTCATACCCAGTTTGTCTGATCACTAGTCATTGGGGAACACCACTTCTTCCACCTGAACCTGAATGCAAACCTGAACCAGAATTCGAACCCAAGCTGGGACACTGGACAATCCCAGAGGTACTACTAAGAATTGGTAGCCCTGGCCAGTTGGCTCAATGAATAGGGCATTGACCAGGCATATGGACATCCCAGGTTTGATTCCCATTCAGGGCACACAAGAGAAGCAATCATCTGTTTCTTTTTCCCTTCCTCTCCCTCTTTTCTCCTTCTTCCCCTCCTGCAGCCAGTGGCTCAGTTTTTCCAGGTGTCTGCCCCAGGCGCTGAGGATAGCTCGGTGTATTAGAGCATTAGCCTCAGACAGGATTGCAGGGTAGATCCCAGTAGGGGAACATGCATGAGTCTATCACCCCTCCTCTTGCTTTAAAAAAAAAAAAAAAGAAAGAAAGAAAAGAATTGGCATGGCACCATCAGCATGAGGTGTTGTGCTTCTGTGTGCCTGGGCATGGTTTTGAGCTGGTTTGCCTTTTTTTGAAAAAAAAAAAAAAACTCTGTCTCTTATATAATATTTTTGCAATTCAGCTCTATGTTCAGAGAACTGTGAGATGTCCTCATTAGCGTGGCGTAGTCCTGAAGGTCAGCCGCTTTTGTAAACCCCTGCCCCAGGCAAGTGGGCCCACACTTACAATTGCAATGACATTAATAATAAGAGTTATGAGTAAAAGTGAACAAAAGTATTGGCCAAGGCTTATGGATTTCATTTGAGGCTTAGTGTGGCACTTTAATTTTTCATTCAACTTTCCTTTTAAGAATTACTTTGCTAAACATATCCAGGTTGTCTTTGGTGCTTAATATTATTACTTCTCAGTACTTACTGCTACTGATAATTAACAGAAGTGACTAGCCTCAACTTTAGAGGTTACTGAGACTTGAAAGAAGCAGGGTTTTGTTTTGTTTTTTCTTCCCCTTGCTAAGGTGAAATATTATATATAAATTTGGTTTAGAATTTTGGTTTAAGAAGCTCCTTGTCTTCTGATTGCTTTGGGGAGTCAACTAGCACATTCTCTGATTCGTTGACTTATTATTTATTTAGTCATTCAGTTATTGAGTAAATACATAAGAAATACCTAACATCCAGAAACAGTCTCAAGGAATTGCCCAAAATCAAGAACTACCTATAAAAACTTGTTATAAAGACAATGTTTGCACTTTGCACAATGGAGCTTTGAGTTTTTAAAAATAAAAAGGCTTGAGTTCTCAAACTAGGTCTTAATGCAGACTCCATGAAAATGATTACAAATGTAGAGGCAAATACTAGTGGCCTTTACCTTGTACTTTTTGATCAATATCCAAACTCTATTTTATGGAGCCAGATTTTATAGATTGATCCTTAAAATTACCAAAGGTAGAAGTAAAATTTTCATTTCCAAGAATTATTACTACACATGTTTTAAAATAAAGAGAATCTTTTGAAATTACAAAAAGCACCTGTTGGTTAGGTTTTTCTGCTATTCTTGCAATGAATTCTCAGGAGCATATACTAACAGCAATGTAGGTATCACGTATGCTCACTATATAGAACAAAATCTATCAAATATCCATTAGTAACTAGCGATAAAAATTTTATTGTGGTGCGTTTAATCTGCAAGTTTTTTTAGTTTTATGAAATTTATTGATTCATAAATATTATTAATAAATATAGATTGAAGACATACTATGGCCCAGGCACTATACTAGGGCCTGAGAATACAATTCCAAACAAAATAGACATTCTCTCTGCCTTCGTAGGCTTGGAATTATGCAGGTTGTAAGCATAATTTTTATTCAAATTTTCTCCATGAAAATAACCACAGAATAGTTTCCTTTTTAAAGAAACAAAAAACCACCAATTAGGAGACTATGAAAGTCACGTATAACTAACTCTCTTGCCTAAATATTCTCAAGTTTGGTTCTCCATGCTGGGGATATGTATAACTTTATACATGAGGTTTTCATGACACTAAAGAGATGAACCATAGGAAGAAGTCTTGGCTTTTCAAACAAAAAACATAAAACAAAGGAAAATAAAAACATAAAACTAACCAAAAAGGAAAAAGAAAAAACTTTTCCACATTCTTCTGTAGTGTTAAGGACATCATCTTTGAAATTCTATCCTCTCTTACCCTCACCTCTCTCCACTCCCCATAATGTTCCCTTGATAAATCATCCCTCTGAATGGGTTTTTGCTTTTTTCAATTGTCAGGAGCATTCCTGCTGTGTCTGGGCATCAACCTCCTCTTTGGTATTTGATTAATTTCATGCACTTGACCTAACTAAGAAGCCAGACTATACTTTGAATGTACTTCAGTTGACAGAATTAAACAAAACCCTAACCAGAGAAGCATAAGAGTCATGCTTCTATGCCATTAAAGACAACATTTCTCATTAGCTTTCTTGAAAATGCAGATTTTGTCCAAATAGGAATCAGAACAAAAAGTGCTAAGAGGACAACAGTAGAGGCCACAGCACAGATGGAGGAGAGAGGCCGGAGAGTGGGTTCAGACGGAGGGAGGCCAGGAAGGCCTGCACAGTCTGAGCTGGATCTGTGCTGAGTTCCAACGGGAAGGACTGTGATCACCCCAGTCCCCGGTGCCACTTCGGAAGCTGGCATCATTGCTCAGTCCAGGGTACCTTTGAGTGACGGGGCATAAAATTAATAAAGTTTATTTTCTAACTGAAGATTAGAAATAGCTTTGCTGGCCCTGGCCGGTTGGCTCAGCGGTAGAGCGTCGGCCTGGCGTGCGGGGGATCCGGGTTCGATTCCCGGCCAGGGCACATAGGAGAAGCGCCCATTTGCTTCTCCACCTCCCCCCTCCTTCCTCTCTGTCTCTCTCTTCCCCTCCCGCAGCCAAGGCTCCATTGGAGCAAAGATGGCCCGGGCGCTGGGGATGGCTCCTTGGCC